>NC_134516.1:29412537-29712537 GCF_027942865.1 Odontesthes bonariensis
TGCTCATAAACTGCGTCTTCTCTAAACAGTATAGTTCTATTTTACAAGTCGGAATACAATAACAGATTCTGTTTCAGAATCTATAAAGAGCTGGTTTGTGATTCCATTGCTGGCTTACGGCCACACCACCCTGAACATGCCTGATCTCGTCAGATCTCAGAAGCCGAGCAGAGTTGGGCCTGGTTAGTACTTGGATGGGAGACCGCCTGGGAATACCAGGTGCTGTAAGCCTTTTGGCTTCTCCAGGCTCATGCAGTTTGGCTACGTCAAATGCAAAACTAGTCCCTGTTTGACTTTTTGGAACTTGTCCTTTCTGAGGACAAAGTTAAATGTATGAGGATCAAAGCCAACAATGGCCTGGGACATCTCAGCAGATCCAGGATCAGCAACATGGAGACTGAGAGCCAAACAGAAACAGAGGTGTCTGCCAACCAATCAGCAGCAGCCCAAGCTGGTTAACTTCCTGGTGTCTGTGTGGCACACGGTGATGGTCAGATGTTACATGCAGGCCGCAGAGAGAAGAGAAAAAAGCTTACAGCACCTGGTATTCCCAAGCGGTCTCCCATCCAAGTACTAACCAGGCCCGACCCTGCTTGGCTTCCGAGATCGGACGAGATCGGGCGTGTTCAGGGCGGTGTGGCCGTAAGCCACAGTCCCTGTGACAAATATATGTTATATAGGTGCTGGAACCATACGTTTCCCCTATTTTTACCAGAGAGCTGGCTTGAGAGGCTGCTGTTGAGCCTGCACGTTGACTTCCCTGATGTGATTGTTCTCTGCAGCTGAAAATGGGACTCTCAGATAACTTAGTGTCTGTCAAAAGCCTCTGTTCCCTGTGTGTAGTTTTGTGTCCGTTGTCATATAGAGAAACCAGGGAAGCTCAATCCCACGACATGCTCATAAACTGCGTCTTCTCTAAACAGTATAGTTCTATTTTACAAGTCGGAATACAATAACAGATTCTGTTTCAGAATCTATAAAGAGCTGGTTTGTGATTCCATTGCTGGCTTACGGCCACACCACCCTGAACACGCCTGATCTCGTCAGATCTCAGAAGCCAAGCAGAGTCGGGCCTGGTTAGTACTTGGATGGGAGACCGCCTGGGAATACCAGGTGCTGTAAGCCTTTTGGCTTCTCCAGGCGCATGCAGTTTGGCTACGTCAAATGCAAAACTAGTCCCTGTTTGACTTTTTGGAACTTGTCCTTTCTGAGGACAAAGTTAAATGTATGAGGATCAAAGCCAACAATGGCCTGGGACATCTCAGCAGATCCAGGATCAGCAACATGGAGACTGAGAGCCAAACAGAAACAGAGGTGTCTGCCAACCAATCAGCAGCAGCCCAAGCTGGTTAACTTCCTGGTGTCTGTGTGGCACACGGTGATGGTCAGATGTTACATGCAGGCCGCAGAGAGAAGAGAAAAAAGCTTACAGCACCTGGTATTCCCAAGCGGTCTCCCATCCAAGTACCAACCAGGCCCGACCCTGCTTGGCTTCCGAGATCGGACGAGACCGGGCGTGTTCAGGGCGGTGTGGCCGTAAGCCACAGTCCCTGTGACAAATATATGTTATATAGGTGCTCGAACCATACGTTTCCCCTATTTTTACCAGAGAGCTGGCTTGAGAGGCTGCTGTTGAGCCTGCACGTTGACTTCCCTGATGTGATTGTTCTCTGCAGCTGAAAATGGGACTCTCAGATAACTTAGTGTCTGTCAAAAGCCTCTGTTCCCTGTGTGTAGTTTTGTGTCCGTTGTCATATAGAGAAACCAGGGAAGCTCAATCCCACGACATGCTCATAAACTGCGTCTTCTCTAAACAGTATAGTTCTATTTTACAAGTCGGAATACAATAACAGATTCTGTTTCAGAATCTATAAAGAGCTGGTTTGTGATTCCATTGCTGGCTTACGGCCACACCACCCTGAACACGCCTGATCTCGTCAGATCTCAGAAGCCAAGCAGAGTCGGGCCTGGTTAGTACTTGGATGGGAGACCGCCTGGGAATACCAGGTGCTGTAAGCCTTTTGGCTTCTCCAGGCGCATGCAGTTTGGCTACGTCAAATGCAAAACTAGTCCCTGTTTGACTTTTTGGAACTTGTCCTTTCTGAGGACAAAGTTAAATGTATGAGGATCAAAGCCAACAATGGCCTGGGACATCTCAGCAGATCCAGGATCAGCAACATGGAGACTGAGAGCCAAAACCAAACAGAGGTGTGTGCCAACCAATCAGCAGCAGCCCAAGCTGGTTAACTTCCTGGTGTCTGTGTGGCACACGGTGATGGTCAGATGTTACATGCAGGCCGCAGAGAGAAGAGAAAAAAGCTTACAGCACCTGGTATTCCCAAGCGGTCTCCCATCCAAGTACTAACCAGGCCCGACCCTGCTTGGCTTCCGAGATCGGACGAGATCGGGCGTGTTCAGGGCGGTGTGGCCGTAAGCCACAGTCCCTGTGACAAATATATGTTATATAGGTGCTGGAACCATACGTTTCCCCTATTTTTACCAGAGAGCTGGCTTGAGAGGCTGCTGTTGAGCCTGCACGTTGACTTCCCTGATGTGATTGTTCTCTGCAGCTGAAAATGGGACTCTCAGATAACTTAGTGTCTGTCAAAAGCCTCTGTTCCCTGTGTGTAGTTTTGTGTCCGTTGTCATATAGAGAAACCAGGGAAGCTCAATCCCACGACATGCTCATAAACTGCGTCTTCTCTAAACAGTATAGTTCTATTTTACAAGTCGGAATACAATAACAGATTCTGTTTCAGAATCTATAAAGAGCTGGTTTGTGATTCCATTGCTGGCTTACGGCCACACCACCCTGAACACGCCTGATCTCGTCAGATCTCAGAAGCCAAGCAGAGTCGGGCCTGGTTAGTACTTGGATGGGAGACCGCCTGGGAATACCAGGTGCTGTAAGCCTTTTGGCTTCTCCAGGCTCATGCAGTTTGGCTACGTCAAATGCAAAACTAGTCCCTGTTTGACTTTTTGGAACTTGTCCTTTCTGAGGACAAAGTTAAATGTATGAGGATCAAAGCCAACAATGGCCTGGGACATCTCAGCAGATCCAGGATCAGCAACATGGAGACTGAGAGCCAAACAGAAACAGAGGTGTCTGCCAACCAATCAGCAGCAGCCCAAGCTGGTTAACTTCCTGGTGTCTGTGTGGCACACGGTGATGGTCAGATGTTACATGCAGGCCGCAGAGAGAAGAGAAAAAAGCTTACAGCACCTGGTATTCCCAAGCGGTCTCCCATCCAAGTACTAACCAGGCCCGACCCTGCTTGGCTTCCGAGATCGGACGAGATCGGGCGTGTTCAGGGCGGTGTGGCCGTAAGCCACAATCCCTGTGACAAATATATGTTATATAGGTGCTGGAACCATACGTTTCCCCTATTTTTACCAGAGAGCTGGCTTGAGAGGCTGCTGTTGAGCCTGCACGTTGACTTCCCTGATGTGATTGTTCTCTGCAGCTGAAAATGGGACTCTCAGATAACTTAGTGTCTGTCAAAAGCCTCTGTTCCCTGTGTGTAGTTTTGTGTCCGTTGTCATATAGAGAAACCAGGGAAGCTCGATCCCACGACATGCTCATAAACTGCGTCTTCTCTAAACAGTATAGTTCTATTTTACAAGTCGGAATACAATAACAGATTCTGTTTCAGAATCTATAAAGAGCTGGTTTGTGATTCCATTGCTGGCTTACGGCCACACCACCCTGAACACGCCTGATCTCGTCAGATCTCAGAAGCCAAGCAGAGTCGAGCCTGGTTAGTACTTGGATGGGAGACCGCCTGGGAATACCAGGTGCTGTAAGCCTTTTGGCTTCTCCAGGCGCATGCAGTTTGGCTACGTCAAATGCAAAACTAGTCCCTGTTTGACTTTTTGGAACTTGTCCTTTCTGAGGACAAAGTTAAATGTATGAGGATCAAAGCCAACAATGGCCTGGGACATCTCAGCAGATCCAGGATCAGCAACATGGAGACTGAGAGCCAAACAGAAACAGAGGTGTCTGCCAACCAATCAGCAGCAGCCCAAGCTGGTTAACTTCCTGGTGTCTGTGTGGCACACGGTGATGGTCAGATGTTACATGCAGGCCGCAGAGAGAAGAGAAAAAAGCTTACAGCACCTGGTATTCCCAAGCGGTCTCCCATCCAAGTACTAACCAGGCCCGACCCTGCTTGGCTTCCGAGATCGGACGAGATCGGGCGTGTTCAGGGCGGTGTGGCCATAAGCCACAGTCCCTGTGACAAATATATGTTATATAGGTGCTGGAACCATACGTTTCCCCTATTTTTACCAAAGAGCTGGCTTGAGAGGCTGCTGTTGAGCCTGCACGTTGACTTCCCTGATGTGATTGTTCTCTGCAGCTGAAAATGGGACTCTCAGATAACTTAGTGTCTGTCAAAAGCCTCTGTTCCCTGTGTGTAGTTTTGTGTCCGTTGTCATATAGAGAAACCAGGGAAGCTCGATCCCACGACATGCTCATAAACTGCGTCTTCTCTAAACAGTATAGTTCTATTTTACAAGTCGGAATACAATAACAGATTCTGTTTCAGAATCTATAAAGAGCTGGTTTGTGATCCCATTGCTGGCTTACGGCCACACCACCCTGAACACGCCTGATCTCGTCAGATCTCAGAAGCCAAGCAGAGTCGGGTCTGGTTAGTACTTGGATGGGAGACCGCCTGGGAATACCAGGTGCTGTAAGCCTTTTGGCTTCTCCAGGCGCATTCAGTTTGGCTACGTCAAATGCAAAACTAGTCCCTGTTTGACTTTTTGGAACTTGTCCTTTCTGAGGACAAAGTTAAATGTATGAGGATCAAAGCCAACAATGGCCTGGGACATCTCAGCAGATCCAGGATCAGCAACATGGAGACTGAGAGCCAAACAGAAACAGAGGTGTCTGCCAACCAATCAGCAGCAGCCCAAGCTGGTTAACTTCCTGGTGTCTGTGTGGCACACGGTGATGGTCAGATGTTACATGCAGGCCGCAGAGAGAAGAGAAAAAAGCTTACAGCACCTGGTATTCCCAAGCGGTCTCCCATCCAAGTACTAACCAGGCCCGACCCTGCTTGGCTTCCGAGATCGGACGAGATCGGGCGTGTTCAGGGCGGTGTGGCCGTAAGCCACAGTCCCTGTGACAAATATATGTTATATAGGTGCTGGAACCATACGTTTCCCCTATTTTTACCAGAGAGCTGGCTTGAGAGGCTGCTGTTGAGCCTGCACGTTGACTTCCCTGATGTGATTGTTCTCTGCAGCTGAAAATGGGACTCTCAGATAACTTAGTGTCTGTCAAAAGCCTCTGTTCCCTGTGTGTAGTTTTGTGTCCGTTGTCATATAGAGAAACCAGGGAAGCTCAATCCCACGACATGCTCATAAACTGCGTCTTCTCTAAACAGTATAGTTCTATTTTACAAGTCGGAATACAATAACAGATTCTGTTTCAGAATCTATAAAGAGCTGGTTTGTGATTCCATTGCTGGCTTACGGCCACACCACCCTGAACACGCCTGATCTCGTCAGATCTCAGAAGCCAAGCAGAGTCGGGCCTGGTTAGTACTTGGATGGGAGACCGCCTGGGAATACCAGGTGCTGTAAGCCTTTTGGCTTCTCCAGGTGCATGCAGTTTGGCTACGTCAAATGCAAAACTAGTCCCTGTTTGACTTTTTGGAACTTGTCCTTTCTGAGGACAAAGTTAAATGTATGAGGATCAAAGCCAACAATGGCCTGGGACATCTCAGCAGATCCAGGATCAGCAACATGGAGACTGAGAGCCAAACAGAAACAGAGGTGTCTGCCAACCAATCAGCAGCAGCCCAAGCTGGTTAACTTCCTGGTGTCTGTGTGGCACACGGTGATGGTCAGATGTTACATGCAGGCCGCAGAGAGAAGAGAAAAAAGCTTACAGCACCTGGTATTCCCAAGCGGTCTCCCATCCAAGTACTAACCAGGCCCGACCCTGCTTGGCTTCCGAGATCGGACGAGATCGGGCGTGTTCAGGGCGGTGTGGCCGTAAGCCACAGTCCCTGTGACAAATATATGTTATATAGGTGCTGGAACCATACGTTTCCCCTATTTTTACCAGAGAGCTGGCTTGAGAGGCTGCTGTTGAGCCTGCACGTTGACTTCCCTGATGTGATTGTTCTCTGCAGCTGAAAATGGGACTCTCAGATAACTTAGTGTCTGTCAAAAGCCTCTGTTCCCTGTGTGTAGTTTTGTGTCCGTTGTCATATAGAGAAACCAGGGAAGCTCGATCCCACGACATGCTCATAAACTGCGTCTTCTCTAAACAGTATAGTTCTATTTTACAAGTCGGAATACAATAACAGATTCTGTTTCAGAATCTATAAAGAGCTGGTTTGTGATTCCATTGCTGGCTTACGGCCACACCACCCTGAACATGCCTGATCTCGTCAGATCTCAGAAGCCAAGCAGAGTCGGGTCTGGTTAGTACTTGGATGGGAGACCGCCTGGGAATACCAGGTGCTGTAAGCCTTTTGGCTTCTCCAGGCGCATTCAGTTTGGCTACGTCAAATGCAAAACTAGTCCCTGTTTGACTTTTTGGAACTTGTCCTTTCTGAGGACAAAGTTAAATGTATGAGGATCAAAGCCAACAATGGCCTGGGACATCTCAGCAGATCCAGGATCAGCAACATGGAGACTGAGAGCCAAACAGAAACAGAGGTGTCTGCCAACCAATCAGCAGCAGCCCAAGCTGGTTAACTTCCTGGTGTCTGTGTGGCACACGGTGATGGTCAGATGTTACATGCAGGCCGCAGAGAGAAGAGAAAAAAGCTTACAGCACCTGGTATTCCCAAGCGGTCTCCCATCCAAGTACTAACCAGGCCCGACCCTGCTTGGCTTCCGAGATCGGACGAGATCGGGCGTGTTCAGGGCGGTGTGGCCGTAAGCCACAGTCCCTGTGACAAATATATGTTATATAGGTGCTGGAACCATACGTTTCCCCTATTTTTACCAGAGAGCTGGCTTGAGAGGCTGCTGTTGAGCCTGCACGTTGACTTCCCTGATGTGATTGTTCTCTGCAGCTGAAAATGGGACTCTCAGATAACTTAGTGTCTGTCAAAAGCCTCTGTTCCCTGTGTGTAGTTTTGTGTCCGTTGTCATATAGAGAAACCAGGGAAGCTCAATCCCACGACATGCTCATAAACTGCGTCTTCTCTAAACAGTATAGTTCTATTTTACAAGTCGGAATACAATAACAGATTCTGTTTCAGAATCTATAAAGAGCTGGTTTGTGATTCCATTGCTGGCTTACGGCCACACCACCCTGAACACGCCTGATCTCGTCAGATCTCAGAAGCCAAGCAGAGTCGGGCCTGGTTAGTACTTGGATGGGAGACCGCCTGGGAATACCAGGTGCTGTAAGCCTTTTGGCTTCTCCAGGCGCATGCAGTTTGGCTACGTCAAATGCAAAACTAGTCCCTGTTTGACTTTTTGGAACTTGTCCTTTCTGAGGACAAAGTTAAATGTATGAGGATCAAAGCCAACAATGGCCTGGGACATCTCAGCAGATCCAGGATCAGCAACATGGAGACTGAGAGCCAAACAGAAACAGAGGTGTCTGCCAACCAATCAGCAGCAGCCCAAGCTGGTTAACTTCCTGGTGTCTGTGTGGCACACGGTGATGGTCAGATGTTACATGCAGGCCGCAGAGAGAAGAGAAAAAAGCTTACAGCACCTGGTATTCCCAAGCGGTCTCCCATCCAAGTACCAACCAGGCCCGACCCTGCTTGGCTTCCGAGATCGGACGAGACCGGGCGTGTTCAGGGCGGTGTGGCCGTAAGCCACAGTCCCTGTGACAAATATATGTTATATAGGTGCTCGAACCATACGTTTCCCCTATTTTTACCAGAGAGCTGGCTTGAGAGGCTGCTGTTGAGCCTGCACGTTGACTTCCCTGATGTGATTGTTCTCTGCAGCTGAAAATGGGACTCTCAGATAACTTAGTGTCTGTCAAAAGCCTCTGTTCCCTGTGTGTAGTTTTGTGTCCGTTGTCATATAGAGAAACCAGGGAAGCTCAATCCCACGACATGCTCATAAACTGCGTCTTCTCTAAACAGTATAGTTCTATTTTACAAGTCGGAATACAATAACAGATTCTGTTTCAGAATCTATAAAGAGCTGGTTTGTGATTCCATTGCTGGCTTACGGCCACACCACCCTGAACACGCCTGATCTCGTCAGATCTCAGAAGCCAAGCAGAGTCGGGCCTGGTTAGTACTTGGATGGGAGACCGCCTGGGAATACCAGGTGCTGTAAGCCTTTTGGCTTCTCCAGGCGCATGCAGTTTGGCTACGTCAAATGCAAAACTAGTCCCTGTTTGACTTTTTGGAACTTGTCCTTTCTGAGGACAAAGTTAAATGTATGAGGATCAAAGCCAACAATGGCCTGGGACATCTCAGCAGATCCAGGATCAGCAACATGGAGACTGAGAGCCAAAACCAAACAGAGGTGTGTGCCAACCAATCAGCAGCAGCCCAAGCTGGTTAACTTCCTGGTGTCTGTGTGGCACACGGTGATGGTCAGATGTTACATGCAGGCCGCAGAGAGAAGAGAAAAAAGCTTACAGCACCTGGTATTCCCAAGCGGTCTCCCATCCAAGTACTAACCAGGCCCGACCCTGCTTGGCTTCCGAGATCGGACGAGATCGGGCGTGTTCAGGGCGGTGTGGCCGTAAGCCACAGTCCCTGTGACAAATATATGTTATATAGGTGCTGGAACCATACGTTTCCCCTATTTTTACCAGAGAGCTGGCTTGAGAGGCTGCTGTTGAGCCTGCACGTTGACTTCCCTGATGTGATTGTTCTCTGCAGCTGAAAATGGGACTCTCAGATAACTTAGTGTCTGTCAAAAGCCTCTGTTCCCTGTGTGTAGTTTTGTGTCCGTTGTCATATAGAGAAACCAGGGAAGCTCAATCCCACGACATGCTCATAAACTGCGTCTTCTCTAAACAGTATAGTTCTATTTTACAAGTCGGAATACAATAACAGATTCTGTTTCAGAATCTATAAAGAGCTGGTTTGTGATTCCATTGCTGGCTTACGGCCACACCACCCTGAACACGCCTGATCTCGTCAGATCTCAGAAGCCAAGCAGAGTCGGGCCTGGTTAGTACTTGGATGGGAGACGGCCTGGGAATACCAGGTGCTGTAAGCCTTTTGGCTTCTCCAGGCGCATGCAGTTTGGCTACGTCAAATGCAAAACTAGTCCCTGTTTGACTTTTTGGAACTTGTCCTTTCTGAGGACAAAGTTAAATGTATGAGGATCAAAGCCAACAATGGCCTGGGACATCTCAGCAGATCCAGGATCAGCAACATGGAGACTGAGAGCCAAACAGAAACAGAGGTGTCTGCCAACCAATCAGCAGCAGCCCAAGCTGGTTAACTTCCTGGTGTCTGTGTGGCACACGGTGATGGTCAGATGTTACATGCAGGCCGCAGAGAGAAGAGAAAAAAGCTTACAGCACCTGGTATTCCCAAGCGGTCTCCCATCCAAGTACTAACCAGGCCCGACCCTGCTTGGCTTCCGAGATCGGACGAGATCGGGCGTGTTCAGGGCGGTGTGGCCGTAAGCCACAGTCCCTGTGACAAATATATGTTATATAGGTGCTGGAACCATACGTTTCCCCTATTTTTACCAGAGAGCTGGCTTGAGAGGCTGCTGTTGAGCCTGCACGTTGACTTCCCTGATGTGATTGTTCTCTGCAGCTGAAAATGGGACTCTCAGATAACTTAGTGTCTGTCAAAAGCCTCTGTTCCCTGTGTGTAGTTTTGTGTCCGTTGTCATATAGAGAAACCAGGGAAGCTCAATCCCACGACATGCTCATAAACTGCGTCTTCTCTAAACAGTATAGTTCTATTTTACAAGTCGGAATACAATAACAGATTCTGTTTCAGAATCTATAAAGAGCTGGTTTGTGATTCCATTGCTGGCTTACGGCCACACCACCCTGAACACGCCTGATCTCGTCAGATCTCAGAAGCCAAGCAGAGTCGGGCCTGGTTAGTACTTGGATGGGAGACCGCCTGGGAATACCAGGTGCTGTAAGCCTTTTGGCTTCTCCAGGCTCATGCAGTTTGGCTACGTCAAATGCAAAACTAGTCCCTGTTTGACTTTTTGGAACTTGTCCTTTCTGAGGACAAAGTTAAATGTATGAGGATCAAAGCCAACAATGGCCTGGGACATCTCAGCAGATCCAGGATCAGCAACATGGAGACTGAGAGCCAAACAGAAACAGAGGTGTCTGCCAACCAATCAGCAGCAGCCCAAGCTGGTTAACTTCCTGGTGTCTGTGTGGCACACGGTGATGGTCAGATGTTACATGCAGGCCGCAGAGAGAAGAGAAAAAAGCTTACAGCACCTGGTATTCCCAAGCGGTCTCCCATCCAAGTACTAACCAGGCCCGACCCTGCTTGGCTTCCGAGATCGGACGAGATCGGGCGTGTTCAGGGCGGTGTGGCCGTAAGCCACAATCCCTGTGACAAATATATGTTATATAGGTGCTGGAACCATACGTTTCCCCTATTTTTACCAGAGAGCTGGCTTGAGAGGCTGCTGTTGAGCCTGCACGTTGACTTCCCTGATGTGATTGTTCTCTGCAGCTGAAAATGGGACTCTCAGATAACTTAGTGTCTGTCAAAAGCCTCTGTTCCCTGTGTGTAGTTTTGTGTCCGTTGTCATATAGAGAAACCAGGGAAGCTCGATCCCACGACATGCTCATAAACTGCGTCTTCTCTAAACAGTATAGTTCTATTTTACAAGTCGGAATACAATAACAGATTCTGTTTCAGAATCTATAAAGAGCTGGTTTGTGATTCCATTGCTGGCTTACGGCCACACCACCCTGAACACGCCTGATCTCGTCAGATCTCAGAAGCCAAGCAGAGTCGAGCCTGGTTAGTACTTGGATGGGAGACCGCCTGGGAATACCAGGTGCTGTAAGCCTTTTGGCTTCTCCAGGCGCATGCAGTTTGGCTACGTCAAATGCAAAACTAGTCCCTGTTTGACTTTTTGGAACTTGTCCTTTCTGAGGACAAAGTTAAATGTATGAGGATCAAAGCCAACAATGGCCTGGGACATCTCAGCAGATCCAGGATCAGCAACATGGAGACTGAGAGCCAAACAGAAACAGAGGTGTCTGCCAACCAATCAGCAGCAGCCCAAGCTGGTTAACTTCCTGGTGTCTGTGTGGCACACGGTGATGGTCAGATGTTACATGCAGGCCGCAGAGAGAAGAGAAAAAAGCTTACAGCACCTGGTATTCCCAAGCGGTCTCCCATCCAAGTACTAACCAGGCCCGACCCTGCTTGGCTTCCGAGATCGGACGAGATCGGGCGTGTTCAGGGCGGTGTGGCCGTAAGCCACAGTCCCTGTGACAAATATATGTTATATAGGTGCTGGAACCATACGTTTCCCCTATTTTTACCAGAGAGCTGGCTTGAGAGGCTGCTGTTGAGCCTGCACGTTGACTTCCCTGATGTGATTGTTCTCTGCAGCTGAAAATGGGACTCTCAGATAACTTAGTGTCTGTCAAAAGCCTCTGTTCCCTGTGTGTAGTTTTGTGTCCGTTGTCATATAGAGAAACCAGGGAAGCTCGATCCCACGACATGCTCATAAACTGCGTCTTCTCTAAACAGTATAGTTCTATTTTACAAGTCGGAATACAATAACAGATTCTGTTTCAGAATCTATAAAGAGCTGGTTTGTGATTCCATTGCTGGCTTACGGCCACACCACCCTGAACATGCCTGATCTCGTCAGATCTCAGAAGCCAAGCAGAGTCGGGTCTGGTTAGTACTTGGATGGGAGACCGCCTGGGAATACCAGGTGCTGTAAGCCTTTTGGCTTCTCCAGGCGCATTCAGTTTGGCTACGTCAAATGCAAAACTAGTCCCTGTTTGACTTTTTGGAACTTGTCCTTTCTGAGGACAAAGTTAAATGTATGAGGATCAAAGCCAACAATGGCCTGGGACATCTCAGCAGATCCAGGATCAGCAACATGGAGACTGAGAGCCAAACAGAAACAGAGGTGTCTGCCAACCAATCAGCAGCAGCCCAAGCTGGTTAACTTCCTGGTGTCTGTGTGGCACACGGTGATGGTCAGATGTTACATGCAGGCCGCAGAGAGAAGAGAAAAAAGCTTACAGCACCTGGTATTCCCAAGCGGTCTCCCATCCAAGTACTAACCAGGCCCGACCCTGCTTGGCTTCCGAGATCGGACGAGATCGGGCGTGTTCAGGGCGGTGTGGCCGTAAGCCACAGTCCCTGTGACAAATATATGTTATATAGGTGCTGGAACCATACGTTTCCCCTATTTTTACCAGAGAGCTGGCTTGAGAGGCTGCTGTTGAGCCTGCACGTTGACTTCCCTGATGTGATTGTTCTCTGCAGCTGAAAATGGGACTCTCAGATAACTTAGTGTCTGTCAAAAGCCTCTGTTCCCTGTGTGTAGTTTTGTGTCCGTTGTCATATAGAGAAACCAGGGAAGCTCAATCCCACGACATGCTCATAAACTGCGTCTTCTCTAAACAGTATAGTTCTATTTTACAAGTCGGAATACAATAACAGATTCTGTTTCAGAATCTATAAAGAGCTGGTTTGTGATTCCATTGCTGGCTTACGGCCACACCACCCTGAACACGCCTGATCTCGTCAGATCTCAGAAGCCAAGCAGAGTCGGGCCTGGTTAGTACTTGGATGGGAGACCGCCTGGGAATACCAGGTGCTGTAAGCCTTTTGGCTTCTCCAGGCGCATGCAGTTTGGCTACGTCAAATGCAAAACTAGTCCCTGTTTGACTTTTTGGAACTTGTCCTTTCTGAGGACAAAGTTAAATGTATGAGGATCAAAGCCAACAATGGCCTGGGACATCTCAGCAGATCCAGGATCAGCAACATGGAGACTGAGAGCCAAACAGAAACAGAGGTGTCTGCCAACCAATCAGCAGCAGCCCAAGCTGGTTAACTTCCTGGTGTCTGTGTGGCACACGGTGATGGTCAGATGTTACATGCAGGCCGCAGAGAGAAGAGAAAAAAGCTTACAGCACCTGGTATTCCCAAGCGGTCTCCCATCCAAGTACCAACCAGGCCCGACCCTGCTTGGCTTCCGAGATCGGACGAGACCGGGCGTGTTCAGGGCGGTGTGGCCGTAAGCCACAGTCCCTGTGACAAATATATGTTATATAGGTGCTCGAACCATACGTTTCCCCTATTTTTACCAGAGAGCTGGCTTGAGAGGCTGCTGTTGAGCCTGCACGTTGACTTCCCTGATGTGATTGTTCTCTGCAGCTGAAAATGGGACTCTCAGATAACTTAGTGTCTGTCAAAAGCCTCTGTTCCCTGTGTGTAGTTTTGTGTCCGTTGTCATATAGAGAAACCAGGGAAGCTCGATCCCACGACATGCTCATAAACTGCGTCTTCTCTAAACAGTATAGTTCTATTTTACAAGTCGGAATACAATAACAGATTCTGTTTCAGAATCTATAAAGAGCTGGTTTGTGATTCCATTGCTGGCTTACGGCCACACCACCCTGAACACGCCTGATCTCGTCAGATCTCAGAAGCCAAGCAGAGTCGGGCCTGGTTAGTACTTGGATGGGAGACCGCCTGGGAATACCAGGTGCTGTAAGCCTTTTGGCTTCTCCAGGCGCATGCAGTTTGGCTACGTCAAATGCAAAACTAGTCCCTGTTTGACTTTTTGGAACTTGTCCTTTCTGAGGACAAAGTTAAATGTATGAGGATCAAAGCCAACAATGGCCTGGGACATCTCAGCAGATCCAGGATCAGCAACATGGAGACTGAGAGCCAAAACCAAACAGAGGTGTGTGCCAACCAATCAGCAGCAGCCCAAGCTGGTTAACTTCCTGGTGTCTGTGTGGCACACGGTGATGGTCAGATGTTACATGCAGGCCGCAGAGAGAAGAGAAAAAAGCTTACAGCACCTGGTATTCCCAAGCGGTCTCCCATCCAAGTACTAACCAGGCCCGACCCTGCTTGGCTTCCGAGATCGGACGAGATCGGGCGTGTTCAGGGCGGTGTGGCCGTAAGCCACAGTCCCTGTGACAAATATATGTTATATAGGTGCTGGAACCATACGTTTCCCCTATTTTTACCAGAGAGCTGGCTTGAGAGGCTGCTGTTGAGCCTGCACGTTGACTTCCCTGATGTGATTGTTCTCTGCAGCTGAAAATGGGACTCTCAGATAACTTAGTGTCTGTCAAAAGCCTCTGTTCCCTGTGTGTAGTTTTGTGTCCGTTGTCATATAGAGAAACCAGGGAAGCTCAATCCCACGACATGCTCATAAACTGCGTCTTCTCTAAACAGTATAGTTCTATTTTACAAGTCGGAATACAATAACAGATTCTGTTTCAGAATCTATAAAGAGCTGGTTTGTGATTCCATTGCTGGCTTACGGCCACACCACCCTGAACACGCCTGATCTCGTCAGATCTCAGAAGCCAAGCAGAGTCGGGCCTGGTTAGTACTTGGATGGGAGACGGCCTGGGAATACCAGGTGCTGTAAGCCTTTTGGCTTCTCCAGGCGCATGCAGTTTGGCTACGTCAAATGCAAAACTAGTCCCTGTTTGACTTTTTGGAACTTGTCCTTTCTGAGGACAAAGTTAAATGTATGAGGATCAAAGCCAACAATGGCCTGGGACATCTCAGCAGATCCAGGATCAGCAACATGGAGACTGAGAGCCAAACAGAAACAGAGGTGTCTGCCAACCAATCAGCAGCAGCCCAAGCTGGTTAACTTCCTGGTGTCTGTGTGGCACACGGTGATGGTCAGATGTTACATGCAGGCCGCAGAGAGAAGAGAAAAAAGCTTACAGCACCTGGTATTCCCAAGCGGTCTCCCATCCAAGTACTAACCAGGCCCGACCCTGCTTGGCTTCCGAGATCGGACGAGATCGGGCGTGTTCAGGGCGGTGTGGCCGTAAGCCACAGTCCCTGTGACAAATATATGTTATATAGGTGCTGGAACCATACGTTTCCCCTATTTTTACCAGAGAGCTGGCTTGAGAGGCTGCTGTTGAGCCTGCACGTTGACTTCCCTGATGTGATTGTTCTCTGCAGCTGAAAATGGGACTCTCAGATAACTTAGTGTCTGTCAAAAGCCTCTGTTCCCTGTGTGTAGTTTTGTGTCCGTTGTCATATAGAGAAACCAGGGAAGCTCAATCCCACGACATGCTCATAAACTGCGTCTTCTCTAAACAGTATAGTTCTATTTTACAAGTCGGAATACAATAACAGATTCTGTTTCAGAATCTATAAAGAGCTGGTTTGTGATTCCATTGCTGGCTTACGGCCACACCACCCTGAACACGCCTGATCTCGTCAGATCTCAGAAGCCAAGCAGAGTCGGGCCTGGTTAGTACTTGGATGGGAGACCGCCTGGGAATACCAGGTGCTGTAAGCCTTTTGGCTTCTCCAGGCTCATGCAGTTTGGCTACGTCAAATGCAAAACTAGTCCCTGTTTGACTTTTTGGAACTTGTCCTTTCTGAGGACAAAGTTAAATGTATGAGGATCAAAGCCAACAATGGCCTGGGACATCTCAGCAGATCCAGGATCAGCAACATGGAGACTGAGAGCCAAACAGAAACAGAGGTGTCTGCCAACCAATCAGCAGCAGCCCAAGCTGGTTAACTTCCTGGTGTCTGTGTGGCACACGGTGATGGTCAGATGTTACATGCAGGCCGCAGAGAGAAGAGAAAAAAGCTTACAGCACCTGGTATTCCCAAGCGGTCTCCCATCCAAGTACTAACCAGGCCCGACCCTGCTTGGCTTCCGAGATCGGACGAGATCGGGCGTGTTCAGGGCGGTGTGGCCGTAAGCCACAATCCCTGTGACAAATATATGTTATATAGGTGCTGGAACCATACGTTTCCCCTATTTTTACCAGAGAGCTGGCTTGAGAGGCTGCTGTTGAGCCTGCACGTTGACTTCCCTGATGTGATTGTTCTCTGCAGCTGAAAATGGGACTCTCAGATAACTTAGTGTCTGTCAAAAGCCTCTGTTCCCTGTGTGTAGTTTTGTGTCCGTTGTCATATAGAGAAACCAGGGAAGCTCGATCCCACGACATGCTCATAAACTGCGTCTTCTCTAAACAGTATAGTTCTATTTTACAAGTCGGAATACAATAACAGATTCTGTTTCAGAATCTATAAAGAGCTGGTTTGTGATTCCATTGCTGGCTTACGGCCACACCACCCTGAACACGCCTGATCTCGTCAGATCTCAGAAGCCAAGCAGAGTCGAGCCTGGTTAGTACTTGGATGGGAGACCGCCTGGGAATACCAGGTGCTGTAAGCCTTTTGGCTTCTCCAGGCGCATGCAGTTTGGCTACGTCAAATGCAAAACTAGTCCCTGTTTGACTTTTTGGAACTTGTCCTTTCTGAGGACAAAGTTAAATGTATGAGGATCAAAGCCAACAATGGCCTGGGACATCTCAGCAGATCCAGGATCAGCAACATGGAGACTGAGAGCCAAACAGAAACAGAGGTGTCTGCCAACCAATCAGCAGCAGCCCAAGCTGGTTAACTTCCTGGTGTCTGTGTGGCACACGGTGATGGTCAGATGTTACATGCAGGCCGCAGAGAGAAGAGAAAAAAGCTTACAGCACCTGGTATTCCCAAGCGGTCTCCCATCCAAGTACTAACCAGGCCCGACCCTGCTTGGCTTCCGAGATCGGACGAGATCGGGCGTGTTCAGGGCGGTGTGGCCATAAGCCACAGTCCCTGTGACAAATATATGTTATATAGGTGCTGGAACCATACGTTTCCCCTATTTTTACCAAAGAGCTGGCTTGAGAGGCTGCTGTTGAGCCTGCACGTTGACTTCCCTGATGTGATTGTTCTCTGCAGCTGAAAATGGGACTCTCAGATAACTTAGTGTCTGTCAAAAGCCTCTGTTCCCTGTGTGTAGTTTTGTGTCCGTTGTCATATAGAGAAACCAGGGAAGCTCGATCCCACGACATGCTCATAAACTGCGTCTTCTCTAAACAGTATAGTTCTATTTTACAAGTCGGAATACAATAACAGATTCTGTTTCAGAATCTATAAAGAGCTGGTTTGTGATCCCATTGCTGGCTTACGGCCACACCACCCTGAACACGCCTGATCTCGTCAGATCTCAGAAGCCAAGCAGAGTCGGGTCTGGTTAGTACTTGGATGGGAGACCGCCTGGGAATACCAGGTGCTGTAAGCCTTTTGGCTTCTCCAGGCGCATTCAGTTTGGCTACGTCAAATGCAAAACTAGTCCCTGTTTGACTTTTTGGAACTTGTCCTTTCTGAGGACAAAGTTAAATGTATGAGGATCAAAGCCAACAATGGCCTGGGACATCTCAGCAGATCCAGGATCAGCAACATGGAGACTGAGAGCCAAACAGAAACAGAGGTGTCTGCCAACCAATCAGCAGCAGCCCAAGCTGGTTAACTTCCTGGTGTCTGTGTGGCACACGGTGATGGTCAGATGTTACATGCAGGCCGCAGAGAGAAGAGAAAAAAGCTTACAGCACCTGGTATTCCCAAGCGGTCTCCCATCCAAGTACTAACCAGGCCCGACCCTGCTTGGCTTCCGAGATCGGACGAGATCGGGCGTGTTCAGGGCGGTGTGGCCGTAAGCCACAGTCCCTGTGACAAATATATGTTATATAGGTGCTGGAACCATACGTTTCCCCTATTTTTACCAGAGAGCTGGCTTGAGAGGCTGCTGTTGAGCCTGCACGTTGACTTCCCTGATGTGATTGTTCTCTGCAGCTGAAAATGGGACTCTCAGATAACTTAGTGTCTGTCAAAAGCCTCTGTTCCCTGTGTGTAGTTTTGTGTCCGTTGTCATATAGAGAAACCAGGGAAGCTCAATCCCACGACATGCTCATAAACTGCGTCTTCTCTAAACAGTATAGTTCTATTTTACAAGTCGGAATACAATAACAGATTCTGTTTCAGAATCTATAAAGAGCTGGTTTGTGATTCCATTGCTGGCTTACGGCCACACCACCCTGAACACGCCTGATCTCGTCAGATCTCAGAAGCCAAGCAGAGTCGGGCCTGGTTAGTACTTGGATGGGAGACCGCCTGGGAATACCAGGTGCTGTAAGCCTTTTGGCTTCTCCAGGTGCATGCAGTTTGGCTACGTCAAATGCAAAACTAGTCCCTGTTTGACTTTTTGGAACTTGTCCTTTCTGAGGACAAAGTTAAATGTATGAGGATCAAAGCCAACAATGGCCTGGGACATCTCAGCAGATCCAGGATCAGCAACATGGAGACTGAGAGCCAAACAGAAACAGAGGTGTCTGCCAACCAATCAGCAGCAGCCCAAGCTGGTTAACTTCCTGGTGTCTGTGTGGCACACGGTGATGGTCAGATGTTACATGCAGGCCGCAGAGAGAAGAGAAAAAAGCTTACAGCACCTGGTATTCCCAAGCGGTCTCCCATCCAAGTACTAACCAGGCCCGACCCTGCTTGGCTTCCGAGATCGGACGAGATCGGGCGTGTTCAGGGCGGTGTGGCCGTAAGCCACAGTCCCTGTGACAAATATATGTTATATAGGTGCTGGAACCATACGTTTCCCCTATTTTTACCAGAGAGCTGGCTTGAGAGGCTGCTGTTGAGCCTGCACGTTGACTTCCCTGATGTGATTGTTCTCTGCAGCTGAAAATGGGACTCTCAGATAACTTAGTGTCTGTCAAAAGCCTCTGTTCCCTGTGTGTAGTTTTGTGTCCGTTGTCATATAGAGAAACCAGGGAAGCTCGATCCCACGACATGCTCATAAACTGCGTCTTCTCTAAACAGTATAGTTCTATTTTACAAGTCGGAATACAATAACAGATTCTGTTTCAGAATCTATAAAGAGCTGGTTTGTGATTCCATTGCTGGCTTACGGCCACACCACCCTGAACATGCCTGATCTCGTCAGATCTCAGAAGCCAAGCAGAGTCGGGTCTGGTTAGTACTTGGATGGGAGACCGCCTGGGAATACCAGGTGCTGTAAGCCTTTTGGCTTCTCCAGGCGCATTCAGTTTGGCTACGTCAAATGCAAAACTAGTCCCTGTTTGACTTTTTGGAACTTGTCCTTTCTGAGGACAAAGTTAAATGTATGAGGATCAAAGCCAACAATGGCCTGGGACATCTCAGCAGATCCAGGATCAGCAACATGGAGACTGAGAGCCAAACAGAAACAGAGGTGTCTGCCAACCAATCAGCAGCAGCCCAAGCTGGTTAACTTCCTGGTGTCTGTGTGGCACACGGTGATGGTCAGATGTTACATGCAGGCCGCAGAGAGAAGAGAAAAAAGCTTACAGCACCTGGTATTCCCAAGCGGTCTCCCATCCAAGTACTAACCAGGCCCGACCCTGCTTGGCTTCCGAGATCGGACGAGATCGGGCGTGTTCAGGGCGGTGTGGCCGTAAGCCACAGTCCCTCTGACAAATATATGTTATATAGGTGCTGGAACCATACGTTTCCCCTATTTTTACCAGAGAGCTGGCTTGAGAGGCTGCTGTTGAGCCTGCACGTTGACTTCCCTGATGTGATTGTTCTCTGCAGCTGAAAATGGGACTCTCAGATAACTGTCTGTCAAGCTCCTCTGTTCCCTGTGTGTAGTTTTGTGTCCGTTGTCATATAGAGAAACCAGGGAAGCTCGATCCCACGACATGCTCATAAACTGCGTCTTCTCTAAACAGTATAGTTCTATTTTACAAGTCGGAATACAATAACAGATTCTGTTTCAGAATCTATAAAGAGCTGGTTTGTTATTCCATTGCTGGCTTACGGCCACACCACCCTGAACACGCCTGATCTCGTCAGATCTCAGAAGCCAAGCAGAGTCGGGCCTGGTTAGTACTTGGATGGGAGACCGCCTGGGAATACCAGGTGCTGTAAGCCTTTTGGCTTCTCCAGGCGCATTCAGTTTGGCTACGTCAAATGCAAAACTAGTCCCTGTTTGACTTTTTGGAACTTGTCCTTTCTGAGGACAAAGTTAAATGTATGAGGATCAAAGCCAACAATGGCCTGGGACATCTCAGCAGATCCAGGATCAGCAACATGGAGACTGAGAGCCAAACAGAAACAGAGGTGTCTGCCAACCAATCAGCAGCAGCCCAAGCTGGTTAACTTCCTGGTGTCTGTGTGGCACACGGTGATGGTCAGATGTTACATGCAGGCCGCAGAGAGAAGAGAAAAAAGCTTACAGCACCTGGTATTCCCAAGCGGTCTCCCATCCAAGTACTAACCAGGCCCTACCCTGCTTGGCTTCCAAGATCGGACGAGATCGGGCGTGTTCAGGGCGGTGTGGCCGTAAGCCACAGTCCCTCTGACAAATATATGTTATATAGGTGCTGGAACCATACGTTTCCCCTATTTTTACCAGAGAGCTGGCTTGAGAGGCTGCTGTTGAGCCTGCACGTTGACTTCCCTGATGTGATTGTTCTCTGCAGCTGAAAATGGGACTCTCAGATAACTTAGTGTCTGTCAAAAGCCTCTGTTCCCTGTGTGTAGTTTTGTGTCCGTTGTCATATAGAGAAACCAGGGAAGCTCGATCCCACGACATGCTCATAAACTGCGTCTTCTCTAAACAGTATAGTTCTATTTTACAAGTCGGAATACAATAACAGATTCTGTTTCAGAATCTATAAAGAGCTGGTTTGTGATTCCATTGCTGGCTTACGGCCACACCACCCTGAACACGCCTGATCTCGTCAGATCTCAGAAGCCAAGCAGAGTCGGGCCTGGTTAGTACTTGGATGGGAGACCGCCTGGGAATACCAGGTGCTGTAAGCCTTTTGGCTTCTCCAGGCGCATGCAGTTTGGCTACGTCAAATGCAAAACTAGTCCCTGTTTGACTTTTTGGAACTTGTCCTTTCTGAGGACAAAGTTAAATGTATGAGGATCAAAGCCAACAATGGCCTGGGACATCTCAGCAGATCCAGGATCAGCAACATGGAGACTGAGAGCCAAACAGAAACAGAGGTGTCTGCCAACCAATCAGCAGCAGCCCAAGCTGGTTAACTTCCTGGTGTCTGTGTGGCACACGGTGATGGTCAGATGTTACATGCAGGCCGCAGAGAGAAGAGAAAAAAGCTTACAGCACCTGGTATTCCCAAGCGGTCTCCCATCCAAGTACTAACCAGGCCCGACCCTGCTTGGCTTCCGAGATCGGACGAGATCGGGCGTGTTCAGGGCGGTGTGGCCATAAGCCACAGTCCCTGTGACAAATATATGTTATATAGGTGCTGGAACCATACGTTTCCCCTATTTTTACCAGAGAGCTGGCTTGAGAGGCTGCTGTTGAGCCTGCACGTTGACTTCCCTGATGTGATTGTTCTCTGCAGCTGAAAATGGGACTCTCAGATAACTGTCTGTCAAGCTCCTCTGTTCCCTGTGTGTAGTTTTGTGTCCGTTGTCATATAGAGAAACCAGGGAAGCTCAATCCCACGACATGCTCATAAACTGCGTCTTCTCTAAACAGTATAGTTCTATTTTACAAGTCGGAATACAATAACAGATTCTGTTTCAGAATCTATAAAGAGCTGGTTTGTGATTCCATTGCTGGCTTACGGCCACACCACCCTGAACACGCCTGATCTCGTCAGATCTCAGAAGCCAAGCAGAGTCGGCTCTGGTTAGTACTTGGATGGGAGACCGCCTGGGAATACCAGGTGCTGTAAGCCTTTTGGCTTCTCCAGGCGCATTCAGTTTGGCTACGTCAAATGCAAAACTAGTCCCTGTTTGACTTTTTGGAACTTGTCCTTTCTGAGGACAAAGTTAAATGTATGAGGATCAAAGCCAACAATGGCCTGGGACATCTCAGCAGATCCAGGATCAGCAACATGGAGACTGAGAGCCAAACAGAAACAGAGGTGTCTGCCAACCAATCAGCAGCAGCCCAAGCTGGTTAACTTCCTGGTGTCTGTGTGGCACACGGTGATGGTCAGATGTTACATCCAGGCCGCAGAGAGAAGAGAAAAAAGCTTACAGCACCTGGTATTCCCAAGCGGTCTCCCATCCAAGTACTAACCAGGCCCGACCCTGCTTGGCTTCCGAGATCGGACGAGATCGGGCGTGTTCAGTGCGGTGTGGCCGTAAGCCACAGTCCCTCTGACAAATATATGTTATATAGGTGCTGGAACCATACGTTTCCCCTATTTTTACCAGAGAGCTGGCTTGAGAGGCTGCTGTTGAGCCTGCACGTTGACTTCCCTGATGTGATTGTTCTCTGCAGCTGAAAATGGGACTCTCAGATAACTTAGTGTCTGTCAAAAGCCTCTGTTCCCTGTGTGTAGTTTTGTGTCCGTTGTCATATAGAGAAACCAGGGAAGCTCAATCCCACGACATGCTCATAAACTGCGTCTTCTCTAAACAGTATAGTTCTATTTTACAAGTCGGAATACAATAACAGATTCTGTTTCAGAATCTATAAAGAGCTGGTTTGTGATTCCATTGCTGGCTTACGGCCACACCACCCTGAACACGCCTGATCTCGTCAGATCTCAGAAGCCAAGCAGAGTCGGGCCTGGTTAGTACTTGGATGGGAGACCGCCTGGGAATACCAGGTGCTGTAAGCCTTTTGGCTTCTCCAGGCGCATGCAGTTTGGCTACGTCAAATGCAAAACTAGTCCCTGTTTGACTTTTTGGAACTTGTCCTTTCTGAGGACAAAGTTAAATGTATGAGGATCAAAGCCAACAATGGCCTGGGACATCTCAGCAGATCCAGGATCAGCAACATGGAGACTGAGAGCCAAACAGAAACAGAGGTGTCTGCCAACCAATCAGCAGCAGCCCAAGCTGGTTAACTTCCTGGTGTCTGTGTGGCACACGGTGATGGTCAGATGTTACATGCAGGCCGCAGAGAGAAGAGAAAAAAGCTTACAGCACCTGGTATTCCCAAGCGGTCTCCCATCCAAGTACTAACCAGGCCCGACCCTGCTTGGCTTCCGAGATCGGACGAGATCGGGCGTGTTCAGGGCGGTGTGGCCGTAAGCCACAGTCCCTGTGACAAATATATGTTATATAGGTGCTGGAACCATACGTTTCCCCTATTTTTACCAGAGAGCTGGCTTGAGAGGCTGCTGTTGAGCCTGCACGTTGACTTCCCTGATGTGATTGTTCTCTGCAGCTGAAAATGGGACTCTCAGATAACTTAGTGTCTGTCAAAAGCCTCTGTTCCCTGTGTGTAGTTTTGTGTCCGTTGTCATATAGAGAAACCAGGGAAGCTCGATCCCACGACATGCTCATAAACTGCGTCTTCTCTAAACAGTATAGTTCTATTTTACAAGTCGGAATACAATAACAGATTCTGTTTCAGAATCTATAAAGAGCTGGTTTGTGATTCCATTGCTGGCTTACGGCCACACCACCCTGAACACGCCTGATCTCGTCAGATCTCAGAAGCCAAGCAGAGTCGGGTCTGGTTAGTACTTGGATGGGAGACCGCCTGGGAATACCAGGTGCTGTAAGCCTTTTGGCTTCTCCAGGCGCATTCAGTTTGGCTACGTCAAATGCAAAACTAGTCCCTGTTTGACTTTTTGGAACTTGTCCTTTCTGAGGACAAAGTTAAATGTATGAGGATCAAAGCCAACAATGGCCTGGGACATCTCAGCAGATCCAGGATCAGCAACATGGAGACTGAGAGCCAAACAGAAAAAGAGGTGTCTGCCAACCAATCAGCAGCAGCCCAAGCTGGTTAACTTCCTGGTGTCTGTGTGGCACACGGTGATGGTCAGATGTTACATGCAGGCCGCAGAGAGAAGAGAAAAAAGCTTACAGCACCTGGTATTCCCAAGCGGTCTCCCATCCAAGTACTAACCAGGCCCGACCCTGCTTGGCTTCCGAGATCGGACGAGATCGGGCGTGTTCAGGGCGGTGTGGCCGTAAGCCACAGTCCCTGTGACAAATATATGTTATATAGGTGCTGGAACCATACGTTTCCCCTATTTTTACCAGAGAGCTGGCTTGAGAGGCTGCTGTTGAGCCTGCACGTTGACTTCCCTGATGTGATTGTTCTCTGCAGCTGAAAATGGGACTCTCAGATAACTGTCTGTCAAGCTCCTCTGTTCCCTGTGTGTAGTTTTGTGTCCGTTGTCATATAGAGAAACCAGGGAAGCTCGATCCCACGACATGCTCATAAACTGCGTCTTCTCTAAACAGTATAGTTCTATTTTACAAGTCGGAATACAATAACAGATTCTGTTTCAGAATCTATAAAGAGCTGGTTTGTGATTCCATTGCTGGCTTACGGCCACACCACCCTGAACACGCCTGATCTCGTCAGATCTCAGAAGCCAAGCAGAGTCGGGTCTGGTTAGTACTTGGATGGGAGACCGCCTGGGAATACCAGGTGCTGTAAGCCTTTTGGCTTCTCCAGGCGCATGCAGTTTGGCTACGTCAAATGCAAAACTAGTCCCTGTTTGACTTTTTGGAACTTGTCCTTTCTGAGGACAAAGTTAAATGTATGAGGATCAAAGCCAACAATGGCCTGGGACATCTCAGCAGATCCAGGATCAGCAACATGGAGACTGAGAGCCAAACAGAAACAGAGGTGTCTGCCAACCAATCAGCAGCAGCCCAAGCTGGTTAACTTCCTGGTGTCTGTGTGGCACACGGTGATGGTCAGATGTTACATGCAGGCCGCAGAGAGAAGAGAAAAAAGCTTACAGCACCTGGTATTCCCAAGCGGTCTCCCATCCAAGTACTAACCAGGCCCGACCCTGCTTGGCTTCCGAGATCGGACGAGATCGGGCGTGTTCAGGGCGGTGTGGCCATAAGCCACAGTCCCTGTGACAAATATATGTTATATAGGTGCTGGAACCATACGTTTCCCCTATTTTTACCAGAGAGCTGGCTTGAGAGGCTGCTGTTGAGCCTGCACGTTGACTTCCCTGATGTGATTGTTCTCTGCAGCTGAAAATGGGACTCTCAGATAACTGTCTGTCAAGCTCCTCTGTTCCCTGTGTGTAGTTTTGTGTCCGTTGTCATGTAGAGAAACCAGGGAAGCTCGATCCCACGACATGCTCATAAACTGCGTCTTCTCTAAACAGTATAGTTCTATTTTACAAGTCGGAATACAATAACAGATTCTGTTTCAGAATCTATAAAGAGCTGGTTTGTGATTCCATTGCTGGCTTACGGCCACACCACCCTGAACACGCCTGATCTCGTCAGATCTCAGAAGCCAAGCAGAGTTGGGTCTGGTTAGTACTTGGATGGGAGACCGCCTGGGAATACCAGGTGCTGTAAGCCTTTTGGCTTCTCCAGGCGCATTCAGTTTGGCTACGTCAAATGCAAAACTAGTCCCTGTTTGACTTTTTGGAACTTGTCCTTTCTGAGGACAAAGTTAAATGTATGAGGATCAAAGCCAACAATGGCCTGGGACATCTCAGCAGATCCAGGATCAGCAACATGGAGACTGAGAGCCAAACAGAAACAGAGGTGTCTGCCAACCAATCAGCAGCAGCCCAAGCTGGTTAACTTCCTGGTGTCTGTGTGGCACACGGTGATGGTCAGATGTTACATCCAGGCCGCAGAGAGAAGAGAAAAAAGCTTACAGCACCTGGTATTCCCAAGCGGTCTCCCATCCAAGTACTAACCAGGCCCGACCCTGCTTGGCTTCCGAGATCGGACGAGATCGGGCGTGTTCAGGGCGGTGTGGCCGTAAGCCACAGTCCCTGTGACAAATATATGTTATATAGGTGCTGGAACCATACGTTTCCCCTATTTTTACCAGAGAGCTGGCTTGAGAGGCTGCTGTTGAGCCTGCACGTTGACTTCCCTGATGTGATTGTTCTCTGCAGCTGAAAATGGGACTCTCAGATAACTTAGTGTCTGTCAAAAGCCTCTGTTCCCTGTGTGTAGTTTTGTGTCCGTTGTCATATAGAGAAACCAGGGAAGCTCGATCCCACGACATGCTCATAAACTGCGTCTTCTCTAAACAGTATAGTTCTATTTTACAAGTCGGAATACAATAACAGATTCTGTTTCAGAATCTATAAAGAGCTGGTTTGTGATTCCATTGCTGGCTTACGGCCACACCACCCTGAACACGCCTGATCTCGTCAGATCTCAGAAGCCAAGCAGAGTCGGGTCTGGTTAGTACTTGGATGGGAGACCGCCTGGGAATACCAGGTGCTGTAAGCCTTTTGGCTTCTCCAGGCGCATTCAGTTTGGCTACGTCAAATGCAAAACTAGTCCCTGTTTGACTTTTTGGAACTTTTCCTTTCTGAGGACAAAGTTAAATGTATGAGGATCAAAGCCAACAATGGCCTGGGACATCTCAGCAGATCCAGGATCAGCAACATGGAGACTGAGAGCCAAACAGAAACAGAGGTGTCTGCCAACCAATCAGCAGCAGCCCAAGCTGGTTAACTTCCTGGTGTCTGTGTGGCACACGGTGATGGTCAGATGTTACATGCAGGCCGCAGAGAGAAGAGAAAAAAGCTTACAGCACCTGGTATTCCCAAGCGGTCACCCATCCAAGTACTAACCAGGCCCGACCCTGCTTGGCTTCCGAGATCGGACGAGATCGGGCGTGTTCAGGGCGGTGTGGCCCTAAGCCACAGTCCCTGTGACAAATATATGTTATATAGGTGCTGGAACCATACGTTTCCCCTATTTTTACCAGAGAGCTGGCTTGAGAGGCTGCTGTTGAGCCTGCACGTTGACTTCCCTGATGTGATTGTTCTCTGCAGCTGAAAATGGGACTCTCAGATAACTGTCTGTCAAGCTCCTCTGTTCCCTGTGTGTAGTTTTGTGTCCGTTGTCATATAGAGAAACCAGGGAAGCTCGATCCCACGACATGCTCATAAACTGCGTCTTCTCTAAACAGTATAGTTCTATTTTACAAGTCGGAATACAATAACAGATTCTGTTTCAGAATCTATAAAGAGCTGGTTTGTGATTCCATTGCTGGCTTACGGCCACACCACCCTGAACACGCCTGATCTCGTCAGATCTCAGAAGCCAAGCAGAGTCGGGTCTGGTTAGTACTTGGATGGGAGACCGCCTGGGAATACCAGGTGCTGTAAGCCTTTTGGCTTCTCCAGGCGCATTCAGTTTGGCTACGTCAAATGCAAAACTAGTCCCTGTTTGACTTTTTGGAACTTGTCCTTTCTGAGGACAAAGTTAAATGTATGAGGATCAAAGCCAACAATGGCCTGGGACATCTCAGCAGATCCAGGATCAGCAACATGGAGACTGAGAGCCAAACAGAAACAGAGGTGTCTGCCAACCAATCAGCAGCAGCCCAAGCTGGTTAACTTCCTGGTGTCTGTGTGGCACACGGTGATGGTCAGATGTTACATCCAGGCCGCAGAGAGAAGAGAAAAAAGCTTACAGTACCTGGTATTCCCAAGCGGTCTCCCATCCAAGTACTAACCAGGCCCGACCCTGCTTGGCTTCCGAGATCGGACGAGATCGGGCGTGTTCAGGGCGGTGTGGCCGTAAGCCACAGTCCCTGTGACAAATATATGTTATATAGGTGCTGGAACCATACGTTTCCCCTATTTTTACCAGAGAGCTGGCTTGAGAGGCTGCTGTTGAGCCTGCACGTTGACTTCCCTGATGTGATTGTTCTCTGCAGCTGAAAATGGGACTCTCAGATAACTTAGTGTCTGTCAAAAGCCTCTGTTCCCTGTGTGTAGTTTTGTGTCCGTTGTCATATAGAGAAACCAGGGAAGCTCAATCCCACGACATGCTCATAAACTGCGTCTTCTCTAAACAGTATAGTTCTATTTTACAAGTCGGAATACAATAACAGATTCTGTTTCAGAATCTATAAAGAGCTGGTTTGTGATTCCATTGCTGGCTTACGGCCACACCACCCTGAACACGCCTGATCTCGTCAGATCTCAGAAGCCAAGCAGAGTCGGGCCTGGTTAGTACTTGGATGGGAGACCGCCTGGGAATACCAGGTGCTGTAAGCCTTTTGGCTTCTCCAGGCGCATGCAGTTTGGCTACGTCAAATGCAAAACTAGTCCCTGTTTGACTTTTTGGAACTTGTCCTTTCTGAGGACAAAGTTAAATGTATGAGGATCAAAGCCAACAATGGCCTGGGACATCTCAGCAGATCCAGGATCAGCAACATGGAGACTGAGAGCCAAACAGAAACAGAGGTGTCTGCCAACCAATCAGCAGCAGCCCAAGCTGGTTAACTTCCTGGTGTCTGTGTGGCACACGGTGATGGTCAGATGTTACATGCAGGCCGCAGAGAGAAGAGAAAAAAGCTTACAGCACCTGGTATTCCCAAGCGGTCTCCCATCCAAGTACTAACCAGGCCCGACCCTGCTTGGCTTCCGAGATCGGACGAGATCGGGCGTGTTCAGGGCGGTGTGGCCGTAAGCCACAGTCCCTGTGACAAATATATGTTATATAGGTGCTGGAACCATACGTTTCCCCTATTTTTACCAGAGAGCTGGCTTGAGAGGCTGCTGTTGAGCCTGCACGTTGACTTCCCTGATGTGATTGTTCTCTGCAGCTGAAAATGGGACTCTCAGATAACTTAGTGTCTGTCAAAAGCCTCTGTTCCCTGTGTGTAGTTTTGTGTCCGTTGTCATATAGAGAAACCAGGGAAGCTCAATCCCACGACATGCTCATAAACTGCGTCTTCTCTAAACAGTATAGTTCTATTTTACAAGTCGGAATACAATAACAGATTCTGTTTCAGAATCTATAAAGAGCTGGTTTGTGATTCCATTGCTGGCTTACGGCCACACCACCCTGAACACGCCTGATCTCGTCAGATCTCAGAAGCCAAGCAGAGTCGGGCCTGGTTAGTACTTGGATGGGAGACCGCCTGGGAATACCAGGTGCTGTAAGCCTTTTGGCTTCTCCAGGCGCATGCAGTTTGGCTACGTCAAATGCAAAACTAGTCCCTGTTTGACTTTTTGGAACTTGTCCTTTCTGAGGACAAAGTTAAATGTATGAGGATCAAAGCCAACAATGGCCTGGGACATCTCAGCAGATCCAGGATCAGCAACATGGAGACTGAGAGCCAAACAGAAACAGAGGTGTCTGCCAACCAATCAGCAGCAGCCCAAGCTGGTTAACTTCCTGGTGTCTGTGTGGCACACGGTGATGGTCAGATGTTACATGCAGGCCGCAGAGAGAAGAGAAAAAAGCTTACAGCACCTGGTATTCCCAAGCGGTCTCCCATCCAAGTACTAACCAGGCCCGACCCTGCTTGGCTTCCGAGATCGGACGAGATCGGGCGTGTTCAGGGCGGTGTGGCCATAAGCCACAGTCCCTGTGACAAATATATGTTATATAGGTGCTGGAACCATACGTTTCCCCTATTTTTACCAGAGAGCTGGCTTGAGAGGCTGCTGTTGAGCCTGCACGTTGACTTCCCTGATGTGATTGTTCTCTGCAGCTGAAAATGGGACTCTCAGATAACTTAGTGTCTGTCAAAAGCCTCTGTTCCCTGTGTGTAGTTTTGTGTCCGTTGTCATATAGAGAAACCAGGGAAGCTCGATCCCACGACATGCTCATAAACTGCGTCTTCTCTAAACAGTATAGTTCTATTTTACAAGTCGGAATACAATAACAGATTCTGTTTCAGAATCTATAAAGAGCTGGTTTGTGATTCCATTGCTGGCTTACGGCCACACCACCCTGAACACGCCTGATCTCGTCAGATCTCAGAAGCCAAGCAGAGTCGGGCCTGGTTAGTACTTGGATGGGAGACCGCCTGGGAATACCAGGTGCTGTAAGCCTTTTGGCTTCTCCAGGCGCATTCAGTTTGGCTACGTCAAATGCAAAACTAGTCCCTGTTTGACTTTTTGGAACTTGTCCTTTCTGAGGACAAAGTTAAATGTATGAGGATCAAAGCCAACAATGGCCTGGGACATCTCAGCAGATCCAGGATCAGCAACATGGAGACTGAGAGCCAAACAGAAACAGAGGTGTCTGCCAACCAATCAGCAGCAGCCCAAGCTGGTTAACTTCCTGGTGTCTGTGTGGCACACGGTGATGGTCAGATGTTACATGCAGGCCGCAGAGAGAAGAGAAAAAAGCTTACAGCACCTGGTATTCCCAAGCGGTCTCCCATCCAAGTACTAACCAGGCCCGACCCTGCTTGGCTTCCGAGATCGGACGAGATCGGGCGTGTTCAGGGCAGTGTGGCCGTAAGCCACAGTCCCTGTGACAAATATATGTTATATAGGTGCTGGAACCATACGTTTCCCCTATTTTTACCAGAGAGCTGGCTTGAGAGGCTGCTGTTGAGCCTGCACGTTGACTTCCCTGATGTGATTGTTCTCTGCAGCTGAAAATGGGACTCTCAGATAACTGTCTGTCAAGCTCCTCTGTTCCCTGTGTGTAGTTTTGTGTCCGTTGTCATATAGAGAAACCAGGGAAGCTCGATCCCACGACATGCTCATAAACTGCGTCTTCTCTAAACAGTATAGTTCTATTTTACAAGTCGGAATACAATAACAGATTCTGTTTCAGAATCTATAAAGAGCTGGTTTGTGATTCCATTGCTGGCTTACGGCCACACCACCCTGAACACGCCTGATCTCGTCAGATCTCAGAAGCCAAGCAGAGTCGGGCCTGGTTAGTACTTGGATGGGAGACCGCCTGGGAATACCAGGTGCTGTAAGCCTTTTGGCTTCTCCAGGCGCATTCAGTTTGGCTACGTCAAATGCAAAACTAGTCCCTGTTTGACTTTTTGGAACTTGTCCTTTCTGAGGACAAAGTTAAATGTATGAGGATCAAAGCCAACAATGGCCTGGGACATCTCAGCAGATCCAGGATCAGCAACATGGAGACTGAGAGCCAAACAGAAACAGAGGTGTCTGCCAACCAATCAGCAGCAGCCCAAGCTGGTTAACTTCCTGGTGTCTGTGTGGCACACGGTGATGGTCAGATGTTACATGCAGGCCGCAGAGAGAAGAGAAAAAAGCTTACAGCACCTGGTATTCCCAAGCGGTCTCCCATCCAAGTACTAACCAGGCCCGACCCTGCTTGGCTTCCGAGATCGGACGAGATCGGGCGTGTTCAGGGCGGTGTGGCCGTAAGCCACAGTCCCTGTGACAAATATATGTTATATAGGTGCTGGAACCATACGTTTCCCCTATTTTTACCAGAGAGCTGGCTTGAGAGGCTGCTGTTGAGCCTGCACGTTGACTTCCCTGATGTGATTGTTCTCTGCAGCTGAAAATGGGACTCTCAGATAACTTAGTGTCTGTCAAAAGCCTCTGTTCCCTGTGTGTAGTTTTGTGTCCGTTGTCATATAGAGAAACCAGGGAAGCTCGATCCCACGACATGCTCATAAACTGCGTCTTCTCTAAACAGTATAGTTCTATTTTACAAGTCGGAATACAATAACAGATTCTGTTTCAGAATCTATAAAGAGCTGGTTTGTGATTCCATTGCTGGCTTACGGCCACACCACCCTGAACACGCCTGATCTCGTCAGATCTCAGAAGCCAAGCAGAGTCGGGCCTGGTTAGTACTTGGATGGGAGACCGCCTGGGAATACCAGGTGCTGTAAGCCTTTTGGCTTCTCCAGGCGCATGCAGTTTGGCTACGTCAAATGCAAAACTAGTCCCTGTTTGACTTTTTGGAACTAGTCCTTTCTGAGGACAAAGTTAAATGTATGAGGATCAAAGCCAACAATGGCCTGGGACATCTCAGCAGATCCAGGATCAGCAACATGGAGACTGAGAGCCAAACAGAAACAGAGGTGTCTGCCAACCAATCAGCAGCAGCCCAAGCTGGTTAACTTCCTGGTGTCTGTGTGGCACACGGTGATGGTCAGATGTTACATGCAGGCCGCAGAGAGAAGAGAAAAAAGCTTACAGCACCTGGTATTCCCAAGCGGTCTCCCATCCAAGTACTAACCAGGCCCGACCCTGCTTGGCTTCCGAGATCGGACGAGATCGGGCGTGTTCAGGGCGGTGTGGCCGTAAGCCACAGTCCCTGTGACAAATATATGTTATATAGGTGCTGGAACCATACGTTTCCCCTATTTTTACCAGAGAGCTGGCTTGAGAGGCTGCTGTTGAGCCTGCACGTTGACTTCCCTGATGTGATTGTTCTCTGCAGCTGAAAATGGGACTCTCAGATAACTGTCTGTCAAGCTCCTCTGTTCCCTGTGTGTAGTTTTGTGTCCGTTGTCATATAGAGAAACCAGGGAAGCTCGATCCCACGACATGCTCATAAACTGCGTCTTCTCTAAACAGTATAGTTTTATTTTACAAGTCGGAATACAATAACAGATTCTGTTTCAGAATCTATAAAGAGCTGGTTTGTGATTCCATTGCTGGCTTACGGCCACACCACCCTGAACACGCCTGATCTCGTCAGATCTCAGAAGCCAAGCAGAGTCGGGCCTGGTTAGTACTTGGATGGGAGACCGCCTGGGAATACCAGGTGCTGTAAGCCTTTTGGCTTCTCCAGGCGCATTCAGTTTGGCTACGTCAAATGCAAAACTAGTCCCTGTTTGACTTTTTGGAACTTGTCCTTTCTGAGGACAAAGTTAAATGTATGAGGATCAAAGCCAACAATGGCCTGGGACATCTCAGCAGATCCAGGATCAGCAACATGGAGACTGAGAGCCAAACAGAAACAGAGGTGTCTGCCAACCAATCAGCAGCAGCCCAAGCTGGTTAACTTCCTGGTGTCTGTGTGGCACACGGTGATGGTCAGATGTTACATGCAGGCCGCAGAGAGAAGAGAAAAAAGCTTACAGCACCTGGTATTCCCAAGCGGTCTCCCATCCAAGTACTAACCAGGCCCGACCCTGCTTGGCTTCCGAGATCGGACGAGATCGGGCGTGTTCAGGGCGGTGTGGCCGTAAGCCACAGTCCCTGTGACAAATATATGTTATATAGGTGCTGGAACCATACGTTTCCCCTATTGTTACCAGAGAGCTGGCTTGAGAGGCTGCTGTTGAGCCTGCACGTTGACTTCCCTGATGTGATTGTTCTCTGCAGCTGAAAATGGGACTCTCAGATAACTTAGTGTCTGTCAAAAGCCTCTGTTCCCTGTGTGTAGTTTTGTGTCCGTTGTCATATAGAGAAACCAGGGAAGCTCGATCCCACGACATGCTCATAAACTGCGTCTTCTCTAAACAGTATAGTTCTATTTTACAAGTCGGAATACAATAACAGATTCTGTTTCAGAATCTATAAAGAGCTGGTTTGTGATTCCATTGCTGGCTTACGGCCACACCACCCTGAACACGCCTGATCTCGTCAGATCTCAGAAGCCAAGCAGAGTCGGGCCTGGTTAGTACTTGGATGGGAGACCGCCTGGGAACGGCTCATGACCCCCCCAAGTCCCTATTGCTCAACCTGGGATCGATCATAAAAGGATCAAAAGGAAGGACGCCCCCTGGTGTTCACTCGCCTAAACTTTTATTTACAGAGATGTTATGCATGTATGAGGGCTGGATGATTGAAATCTACTTGGCTGCTGAATGTTGTTTGTATTATTTGCAGTTTGAGTTGATGTAGACTGATGAGATTATGTTATTACTGTGTTAATGTTATGTTTTCCCATACAAATTAGGTGTTACATCTTTAATTATGTGCTAATTTGCATACATTTCAGATGTAGAAATCTGAAAATGTGATAAAGTCAGGTTAAAGATTGTTGCTATAAAAAATATTGCTTGTAAGGAACAAGCCTGGGAGGTTTCATGTAGATATTTGATACTTAAATGTTCTATCCTATTTACCTGTAGTACATTGCCTGTATTATTAGGCTTATGCCTATGTTGTTGTGGTAATTAGGAGGCTTCAAACCCATTTTTGAGCCTGGCATACAGCATACAACCTTGAATACCCCTTCAAATGTTGTATAGCTCATTTTCTGAAATCCTGCCAATTGGGGGAAAGTGAAAACTTGCAGTAACACCTTTTTTCAGCAACAGAGATATGCAAACACCAGCAAATAAGTGTACAAACAATTCATTTTATTAATGGCAGAGTCAGATAAAGCACCAGATGTTTCTCTGCTCACAATATAAACAAAAATACATATATTCTCATCCAACAAATGTGCAATAGTGCAAGAAAATATTCTTATATGTAGTATTATTATTATATCACATTCTATTCTATTGGAAGGCCATCATTTCCTCGTCTGAACATCTGGCATACAACTCTTTTTTTGCCACTCCTGACAGCCTGTACTAAGAGCACCATGTCGTCCTTGTTGTAGGCCAGCACTGCACCTGCCAAGGCACTCATGGGCGCCCCATACTTGGAAAGGCTCTGTTGGATCCCAGCAGGATCACAGCAGGATCACAGCAGGATCCCAGCAGGATCCCAGCAGGATCCCAGCGGTGCTGCCGGTGGCACACAGCACCCTTCTGCACCCAGTGTCTGAACAGAGTCTCCAGGAAGGAGGAACCGCTGTCACTGAAATGATAGCAAGATTTTATACAGCATGTGTTCCTTGTAAAAAGATGTGATTTAATGTTAACTGTTTCATCTGTCAGTTAAATTGTTGATTTCATTATCAGTTATTTGGAATTGTTCTTAAACTTACCGACAACAGTTGTTGTCTGCATATCAAGCATAACAAGGCGCTATGCATCCCATGCAGCAGTCACACACTAAATCTGGTTGTGTCAGATGCTGCCAAGTCTTCAGTGTTGTCCATGTCCTTTTTTGGTGTGCTGCAACGACTGTACAACCTATTCAGTTCTTCTGTGCAACGCTGGGCAATTTTGAAGCAGCATGTGAAGCAGCTCACCCTTAAGCCACTTTCAGGGACGAGATGGGAGGCCCGAATTGACAGTGTGAAAGTAGTGCGGTACCAGCTACCTGAAATACTAGACGCACTGTCAGCACTGCAGACATCTGCTACAGAGAAGGGGGACTCAGAGACCATGTCCTCAGCAAAAAGCTTACATGGTGAGCTTAAAACATGGTCCTTTCTTCTGTGCACAATAATCTGGTACAACGTTTTGTATCAGGTTAACCATGTGAGCAAGCTCCTCCAGAGCCCGGATGTTTCAATGCAAACACTGAAAAAAGAAACCGAGGGAGTGACAGAGTACCTAGAAGATTTCAGGGAAAATGGACTAGCATCAAGCCAAACGGATGCAATGGAGATTGCAGAAGATCTGGAAATTAAGAGGAAATTACCTGAGAAAAGGCAGCGGAAAAAGAAAAGGCAGTTCCTGTACGAGAGTACAGACGAAACACAATCGACCCCAGAAGAGGCCTTCAGAAGGGAATTCTTCCTGCCTTTGATTGACACTGCCATTACAAGCTTGACAGACAGATTTTCCAGACTGGAAGGTGTGTATGCCCTGTATGACTTTCTGTTCACGGTTGATAACATGAGGGACACAATCAAGAGTAGAAAACTGCATGAGAGATGCAAGAAAGTGGAACAAACCCTCCATGATGTTGATGCAGACGACTTGGCATTGGAAATCAACTCTGCTGTCCACACCTTTCCAGATGATGTATCCAGGTGCCCATTTAAAATGCTGGACTACATATACAGTGAGAAGCTGTTGGACCTGTACAGCAATTTAAGCATTGCACTGCGCTTACTTCTGACCCTTCCTGTCTCTGTTGCCTCCGGAGAGAGGAGCTTTTCATCTCTGAAGCGCATAAAGAACTACATGAGGTCGACCATGACCCAAGAGAGGCTCTCTGGACTGGCACTCATGTCAATTGAGAGTGACGTCCGCAGGTCTTTGGACTTGGAGGGGATTGTGTCTGCATTTGCTGAGGCCAAGGTCCGCAAGCAGCAGTTTTAATCATTTTGGCTGTGTGTGTGTGTGGTTTGTCATTCCCTTTTAAAATGAGCCACAAAAAAAATAAAGACTACTTTCCAGAGTATGTTTGACCTCTTTTGTGATTAAAATGCACGAAATTGCATGTAGGAAATACAAAATTTTCTGGGGGAGGACCCCCAGACCCCACGTAAAAAAGAAAGCCCTAGGGCCTCCAACAACCCCTTTGCCTAGGGCCCCCAAAATCCTAGAAACGGGCCTGCGTATAACGCAGCCAAGAAATCACAAGTTTGTTTAGGAGTATGTACCTTTAAGAGGTCAGTGTTGAAATCACCACAGATCACAAGTGTTTTATTATCTGCTATAATTGTCTGTTCCAACGCTTCAGGCTTGTGCCTCTTGTTTAAAACTTAATAACAATTGCAGGCTTGGATTTGTTATCCTTTCATGCAAAAGTGCAGCAAGCTGATATCTGTTGATTTTCAAGATGAATGTTCTTACTTGCCTTGAAGTGAACCACTTGTTCATTTACATCCTCCACTCAACCTGATAGCCATTAAATACTGTGTCTTCTGAGCAGGTTTGGTGGTTCAACAACAAAACAAATGTAATGAAGTTTTAAAACTGCAGCGAAAGAGATGGAATAAATGGAGATCTGACACATTACGAACTACAGGACAGTTAGGATTAGCTGTTGTTTGCATGGAGATAAAACAGGTTTTAAAGGTGTTGCAGCTAACATTCAGAAACACTTGGTGTAACTCCAGAGCACCAGAGCCTCTGACCAAAAGAGAAGCTAATATAAACTTATTTACCTGAAGAACTTCAGCAGCTCATAAGGCACTTTATCTGGAGAGTGGGTGGCTCTGGTCTTATCTGGCTCTTTGCTAGAGGCCTTTTAGGCCAGAGGATGTGAGCTCTTAGGATTACCATGACCTGGATGAGTGAGAATCTTCATCAACATGCTGTGTGTGCTGATGCTAACTGTAAAGATGTGAAGCTCAGACAGGAGAGCTGCTTGTTGTATGAGGACACAGTGTGTGTCTTATATGGAGGTGGAAGCCTGGCTCAAATATAGAAATCATTTCTTTGTATGTTCCCGATTTAAATGTGTCCTCTCAGTGGCTGTGAAGTACTGTCAGTAATACTGAGCGGGACTCTGCATTTATGGAGATGTGTCTCCCCCTGGTGGCGAGTAGAGGAACTGCATGATGTCAGTTTGATGAAGCGTTCAACTGAAGGAGGAAGTGAAAGTCTTCCAGTGGTTCCTGCAGAATCCTGACTCACTGGATGGTTTCCTGCCATGAAAAAGCTCCGTCTGCAGAAGACGAGCAGAACGGAGCCAGCGGGCCTGATGCTGCAGATGTGCTGAACACCACAGATGCAATGGTTGGGACAAAGATGGTTGGAGAGAAGACACAGAGGAGTGAAGGCCAGCTGTAGAAAGAAAAGCACCTCCAGATCTGCTGTCTGATGCTGATATCAGTGAAAATGGGCTTCTTCTTCTCCTGTCTGATGATGTGCTCAGTAATTTCAGTGATACATCCCTCAGGTTCAGCCTTTGTTGGTCTGGTGAACACCTTTACTTTCTCTCACAGCCTGCTGTGTTTTTCACTGACTGATTCCATCTGAGTTATGAAGGCAAAACAGGAAACTATGAAAAGATGAGAAAAACATCTGGATTGTACTGATGTGTGTGTGTCCCGTTACTTTAGAAAGACTGAACTTATAAAGGTTCCCATGGTGACCATGTGTTCTGATAGTGTTGTATGAGTTTTATAAACTCTGAGGTGTCAAACAGAAGCTGTGAACATTACAAGTGTCACTGCTGCCTCCAGAACCACTTCCGCTACACCGGCTTCAGGAGCCAGTAGGAACTTTGTCCGTCTCTGACGTCATAAGTAATAACCAATGGGAGAGCAGCTGAGCATTTGGAACAAGCCCCGCCCCCTCGCTGGCTGCTTCTGCTGGGGTGAAGCACAGAGATAAATCCTCGTTCCCTCTGTTAAAGGGGAACTCCGGGGCATTTGAAGCGTGTTTCCATTGCTAGAGGTTGTCAAATAATGATAGTATGACACAGAGAGGTGCGTATCTGCGCTCCCTGTGTGGAGATCGCTCTGTCCGCACAGCATGTCATGCGAGGCTAATACGTGGTGGCTAAGGGGCAAGCGCTAACCCTTCCACGTAAAACAACAACTTGCACACAGCAGAAACGTCACACCACTTTATAACCCATCCGACATTACAACAATACATGCCCAGTAATATTGTTGTAATGTTTTAAATACTTGAACGCAGTTTTTCTAGAGAATATAATTGTTTTGTATATGGGATTATTCTCCATTGACTCTTTTGGGCTTTCACATGCGCGAGCCTACAACCAGCCGGTGAGTTATATGCTGTTTATAAAGTTGTTTTGTAACGTCCCCATGCCAGTAATGTGAGAACCATGCATATGGTTTTGATGGTAAGGCTTGTGACTTTATTGTCGGATGGGTTATAAAGTGGCGTGACGTTTCTGCAGTGTGCAAGTTGTTGTTTTACGTGGAAGGGTTAGCGCTTGCCCCTTAGCCACCACGTATTAGCCTCGCATGACATGCTGTGCGGACAGAGCAATGTCCACACAGGGAGCGCAGATACGCACCTCTCTGTGTCATACCATCATTATTTGACAACCTCTAGCAATGGAAACACGCTTCAAATGCCCCGGAGTTCCCCTTTAAAGACACCTTTATGCCCACTGAATCCAGTCTGAGGAGAACTCTGAAATGTTTCAGCTAACAGGAAAGCCCCCCCCCACTCCCCTCAGTATTAATTAGTATCTCCAATCTAATTAAATAAAAATAAAAAACGAGCACAGACCGCTCAGTCAATGGCATGTACCCATAGAAAAAATACACACACAACACACAACCTGACTATCGGCTAACAACCATGATCAGTAACCCACACAAACCCAGACACATAAAGGCGGCCAGCAATCGGATAAACCAATGAAGTGAATCAATCCTGTGAAAGAATGAAAACAAGTGACTGAAACCTGCACTCACCCATTATGAAGTTAACTCTGCCAGCCCCATAATCTTGCCCCTGCTCAGCCAACTCCTTGACGTCGGGTATGTTGGTAACGTTACGGCGGCTAGCATTAGCAACAAGGCTGCTAGGCTTGCTAAATCGGTAAGCATTAGGCTACAGAAGAAAGCTAGTCTTTTTAGCTACATCATATTATCATCTTTCTTCTCGGCTATAACCTTTGTTTACGGCCACTGGCCCTAACCTGACGCGTTAGCTTAGCTGTCAAATCACCGGAAGTTTTCACCGGAAGTACTGGGGCACACACGAAAGCTCTCTCCAGACATATCTTTCTTTCTTTCCGCCCAGATGAAATTTAATGCCACTCTTCAAAAATCAGAGAAATTTAAGACATTTTAAGACCTTAAAAAACGTATTTTTTATTTAAGACTTTTAGATCGTGTCCCCTCATGCACTGCAGTGTTTGAGGCAATCTCCGGTCAAACATCAAAGTGAACCCAGGGGGGGGCACACAAGCGTGGATGGGGGGGCAATGCCCCCGAGTGCCCCCCCGTGGCGCCGGCGCTGGTTCCAGATCAAATCCCACCTCTCTCCATCTGTGGCGAGAGGAGCAGGAGACATAACATTAGTGTCCATGTGCAGCCGGCGCAGAGGCGAGGGCCAAGGGACCGTCTACAAAGTGCAACACCTGCTCCAGAAATATTCAATAACTCCGCTCTAACGAGTCTTAATGCTACTAAAATCACTGCAGACATCAACGGCCTCCCGTTGGTTCCACAAACACAGCTTGTGCTTCATTTGGTCCGTGTGTGTGAGTGTGAGTATGTTGTTCTGAACAATTGACCAACATCTGTATTCCAGACTGTGGTGTCACCTCAGGAGACTCTGATATCCTGCTGCTTATACTACAACAGGTGTGTGCAGCAGGAACAGGGAAAGGATGGATGAGATCTTTATGATATGATGGAGGTTGGAGCTTCAACAAGAAGATGAGAAAAGTCTTTATATTTCCACATTTATTTTCTTCATCTTTGACAGATCTGTCCTTTTTGTGGCAGTTCAGTAAAATTATGGAGTTTCTGCAGTCCGGGAGGCCAAACTGACATCATGCAGTTTATATTTACACCACAAGAGGGTAAAAAAGTCTCCTTCCGTCCCAGTTCCAGCAGATATTAGTTACATTAGAGCTGAACTGAACATGGATCAGTAACATTTATTCAGTCCTGATCATCAGTGTTTGTCCAGTTATGGTAACAAAGACAAACTGAACACATGTGGCACCATTAAAGATGATTTACAGCCCTTAAATGAACTCTCCGTCTCCTCTGTAACTGATGAGTTCAACATGTTGAAGAGCTGTTTGAACCAACTCTGAACTCATTCATTCATTCATTCATTCATTCATTCATTCATTCATTCATTCATTCATTCATATCGTCTCACACTTTGATGGAAACGTGTCCCACAAAGAAAAGTGATCATTCATTTCTTTAGATCTAAAATAATCAGTGTTGATAATCTGAGGCTCTTTTGTACAAATCTAACATGTTTTTAATCCTATAAATGATGTGATCATGTGACCGGCACTAAATCAGCTGTCTTCAGATCAGAGGTTATCGTTTTATTTGAATAAAATACTTTATAAAGAATCATTTCAGATGTAGAATATCTAAGTTACACAAAGAGCAGAGAGACCTCGATAAAATGACAAACTGACTTTTCAACAACATTTCTTCTTCTTTTATGGAGACTCAGAATGTGTCCAAAGCTTTGCTGGACTTTCTTTAAAAAGTGATCCATCAGCTATATTCCATCAGCTATATTCCACATCTGCTGAATACAGAAAGTTTGGACGTGTTTGTGGCTGCTGCTGCTGTCCCAGCCATGATGTGTCCACACTGGGTGTTGTGTTCAGAAAGAAGGATCAGAAATGAGGACAGAAATGAGTGGATCTGAGGTGGAGGCCAGAGGCAGCTGGGAACAGAGGGACAGCAACACGCTCCTGGACACAACTGATACATGTTATAGAAACAAGAGTTAAAAAAAAAAGATAAGAATGCTCAGTGAGAGCAGCCAAACAACATATTTCCTCTGAGTGAGGAGTCCCAGCTGCAGCAGAGACCTGGGATTGTTCTTTTTCCAACAGTTGCTGGGTTCCTCATAACTTTCCTTACTGCCAAAAGTAATGGGACACGTGTAGAAACCCTCGGGCAACTCGTCGTCTGCCATGTCACAATACTGAAGTGGAGGAGATGATTTCTTGGTTTGACTCATTTTGCTTGTTGTTTTTAAGAACTTAAAATCAAAATGACTTTTTAAGATAGTAAGTAAGCATTGTTTCTAAGTGCTTGTTAAAATGACTATTTAAGATAGTAGTTAAGTGTTTTTTAGGCGATGTGAAAACCGTTTGCTGTGACTTTCAAATCTGCTTCAAAAACTGGACGTGTTTCTTCAGATAAACTCCTGACCAGCTGTGAAAAAGCAGTGAAAATGTCTGGCCTGTATAAACTTTGTGATGTCAAACAAGATCAGAGATGACATCGATTGTGACGTCCTCTTTGATTTTACATGGACATGGAGAGGAGAGGACGCTGGGGTGTGTCTGTTCGCCGCTTCTCCTTTCTGTGTTTTCCGTGTTTTCATACTGTGTTTTCATCCAATTTCATTCTATTTTGCTCCTGTCTAAGTAGCCAGTCTAAAATAGTCTAAAATAGTCTAAAATTTTAGGACCTCTGGATCTCATTATTTTTGACCATCTACTACCTACCGATGGTGTACCTGCCTGCTACCGGCTACCTGGAGTTGTCGACAACGTCCTGGGGGAGCTCTGCGCCCGGGAACCGCTTATCTCACCATCACCAGCGGATAGCTTCTTCTCTGTGTCCGCGGCAAGCCGATCCTCGGGATTGCCCCCCCTGCCCATCTCCATCTTTGGGATCCCTGTACAACAAGACCACCTGCAAATCGACACCAACAGGCAGGTGGCTAGTGCTGGCGTTGCTGTGGCTAGCGGCTAGTGTGGCAAGACAACGTCTCCCCTTGGACAGCATGAGACTCACTTATTCCGCCGCTCAACTTCTCCGAATCAAATCCACAATCTCCCCTGGATATAAAATCCCCCTCGCCATCAAAGAACTCGGACTCCTGTGCCGGCCTCGCTATGTGCACAGAAGCTGTCGGAAAAGGTTTGTTTACTACCAGCGGGATGAGCCATGTATTCCTTCCATATGGACGCCTGTCGCACATCTTACACGTCACCGGAGCGCTGCCGTCTCCGGCTGTAGTCCGTGCCGTAGTCTCGCTGGAAACACCGCGAGACTGTCACGCACCAAGCAGGACACAAAACGGGGAGCTGATTACAGCATACTCCGCCCTCTTCAGCGACACACCACCTCAACAAATATCAAAGTTGAACTTTTAAACACACAGTCCCTGAACAACAAATCCTCCTTCATTCAGGATCACATCGCTGACAAACAAATTGACTTTATGTGCCTTACAGAGACATGGCAACAACCGGAAGACTATTCTGCCTTGAATGAAGCCTGTCCTCCTGGCTATAGCTACCTGGAAAAAGCCCGCTGCACTGGCCGTGGTGGTGGCTTAGCCGTGGTATACCGAAGCAATTTTGATTTGTCTACCCTGCCCCTGCCTGCATATTCCTCATTCGAATGCCTTGCATTTAAATGCAACCCCCCCGGCTCATTCACAATACTCCTAGTCTATAGGCCCCCTAAACCTAACTCAGCTTTCATCCCAGAGATACATGACCTTCTCACTACACTCTGCACAACCTCAGCTAATATTATAATACTTGGTGACTTTAACATCCATGTCGACACTCCCTCCTGCCACCTTGCTGCTGAGTTTTTGCATCTCCTTGACTGCCTCACCCTGACACAACATGTTGTTGTCCCAACACACATCTGGGGGCACACTCTGGACCTAGTCATCACCAACTCCACTCTCATAAGCAACCTTTTGGTGTCCGATCTGGGCGTGTCTGACCACAAGGTCATCTCAATGGAGCTTCCAATATTGTTTCCCGCTGACAAACCCAAACGCCAGATCAGCTTCAGGAACTTTAAAAATATCGACCCAGATTCCCTAACCTTTGACCTACAGCAACTCTCTTCTGTTCATTTTCAAACAGACACTGACTCTGTAAATTTCTACAACGCATCACTGAGCAGCCTCCTGGATCTCCATGCCCCTGTCAAAACTAGAACAGTCACCTTCCCCCACTCAGCCCCCTGGTACACCAGCGAGGTGCAGGCAATGAAGAGAGCAGGATGTGTCCTCGAACGGCGTATCAAAGCTTCAGACCTCACAGTGCACAAATTAGCCTATCGGGAACATCAGAAGGCCTGCTCAAAATCCCTCATCGATGCACGGTCTCACTTCTACTCAAGACTCATCAATAATAACCCTGGAAACTCCAAAAGACTTTTCTCCACTGTTCATAACCTTCTCAAACCTCATATCCCCCCGAAACTGGACACCACACAGGAGCAGTGCAATAAATTCATCTCCTTCTTCAAGACAAAGGTAAATAACATCCGTTCCATCCTCTCCACCCCCTCTGCCCCCCCAACCCCAACTTACAGCCCTCAGCTTGGGATGGTCCAGCCTCTCTGCTGCTTCATGAGCATCACACAGTGTGAGGTTGAGGAAATCATGAGGAAGATGAAACTCTCTACCTGTGCCTTGGATCCTTTTCCCTCAGCCTTGATTAAAACTCACACCTCTGCCATTAGCCCCATGGTTACTAAAATCATAAACTACTCCCTTCAATCTGGCCACATCCCATCAGCCCTGAAGGTTGCCGTCATGAAACCACTCCTTAAAAAACCCAGCCTCAACCCGGAAGTGCTTGCCAACTACAGACCAATTTCAAACCTTCCATTCCTCTCAAAAGTGTTGGAAAAGGTAGTTGCTGCCCAACTTCATGACCATCTCAAACCAAACAACATGTTTGAAAAATTTCAGTATGGTTTCCGCCCTGGCCACAGCACTGAAACTGCTCTGGCCAGGTTCACTAATGACTTACTGATGTCAGCTGATGCTGGCTCACCATCCCTGCTCATTCTCCTTGACCTCACTGCAGCCTTTGATACGGTTGACCACCACATCCTCCTTCACCGCCTACACTCCACCATCGGACTCTCTGACTCAACTCTAAACTGGTTCACCTCCTATCTCACCAACAGAACTGAATACGTCTCCCTGGGAGAAGCCAAGTCTGACACTCTCCCTGTCTCCTGTGGTGTCCCCCAAGGGTCAGTCCTTGGCCCCACCCTTTTCACTATATACATGCTTCCCCTTGGCCGTGTCATCAGCCGGCATGGAATATCTTTCCATTGCTATGTTGATGACACCCAACTTTATTTTAAAATCAACCCAGTATCCTCTGTAACTCTACCCTCGTCCACACTCACCATCTGCCTGGAGGAGATAAAGGCGTGGATGAAGGAAAACTTTCTGCAGCTAAACAGTTCAAAAATTGAAGCAATTCTCATTGGCACCCCACATCAGACCCGGTCATCCTCCATTACCAGTATCACCTTCGCCGGCCACAACATCCACCTTTCCTCATCAGTCACCAACCTCGGAGTAATAATGGACCCTCACTTGACCTACGACCTCCACATCAAACAGCTTTGCAAAAACTCTTTTTACCACATTAGAAACATTGCAAAACTCCGCCCATCACTCTCTCTCCCAGATGCAGAAAAACTTGTCCACGCCTTTGTCTCCACCAGGCTGGACTACTGTAACGCCCTTCTCATCAGGGTCCCAAATAAAAACATTCAGAAGCTCCAATACATCCAAAACTGTGCTGCCCGGATCCTCACAAGGACAAGAAAATTCGAGCACATCACACCTGTCCTCAAATCCCTCCACTGGCTTCCTGTTTCCCTCAGGATCACATACAAGATTTCGTTACTGACCCACCAGTGCCTCCATGGTACTGCCCCAACCTACCTGAAGGAGCTACTCACCCCTCTACCCTCTCCACGACACCTCCGCTCCGGTCAGGCAAACCTCCTCCAGATCCCAAGGACCAAGCTCCGAACCATGGGAGACAGAGCCTTTTGCCACGCCGCTCCCTGTCTTTGGAATGCTCTCCCTGACCACCTGAGAGCTCCACTGACCCTGGACACTTTTAAAAAAGGCCTAAAAACCTACCTTTTTAAAAAAGCCTTTGATTAGGCCATTTTATTATTATAATTTTTTTCTCTGGAGACGCTCGCTCTCCATGTTCATATTTTTAATGTAGCACTTTGAGACTGTTCATTCAGTGTAAAGTGCTCTACAAATAAAATTTATTATTATTATTATTATTATTATTACTACAGTGATGACATCACAACTTTGTGAAGGCTTCTGTTCTGTCTCTTCTGGTCTGTGGTTCCAACCACAGATTCTGGATGGAAGTGAAGTCTGGATTCCAGAATGTTGATTTGTGTTCTCTGTTAATCTCTGGACGGCTTCAGCTGATTACTTCCTGTCACTGTCCCGTTGGAAGGTCCACTTCTGCCAGTTTTTCAGCAGCCAGTATCATGTTTTCCACCAGCAGTGTTTTCCAAGACAGAATAATGTCAGTTTGTTTCAAATGTTGCCAAAATAAACTATTACAATTACAACAAATGTCATCTCAGGGCACTTCAGTAATAAAGTCCAATTCAAGCCAATTAGAGTTCAGTTCATTGTAATTATAATCCAATTAATTCAATTCAAAATGAATCCAATTCATTCATACAGAGCAATTCAAAAAATATTTCCTAGCTAAGGAAACCAACAGATGGCACCGAACTTGCACCATTTCTACTTAGATAGAACTTTTTAATAGTTCTAAGATCATATCTTTCTGATTTTATTTGCATTTTACAAAGAGTCCCGAGTAATTATGAAAGTGAGGTTTTAATTTGAAGAAAAAGCCTCAAAATAAAGTGATTTTTAGGAGTATGCAGGGAATCATTTCCATCTAATGAACAGTTCAGTTATATTAAACAATGGTTCGGATCTTTGCCGTTTCATCCTGGTTAGTGGATCTCACGCTCGCTCGCCCCTGGCATCCCTCCTTCTGCTTAGTGCATCTTAAATCAGGTTATCAGTGCTGGACTTGGAGTGACACCCTCCACGCATTGTGAGGAGCTTCCTGGCCTTGATGTCAGTGGCCTCCATCTTTTTCTTTGGCCAGATTATTAAACCATTGGGATACCTGAAGACTTGACAGGGTGTGTGTTGTTGACTCAGACTTTGTTTTTCCCCTATTCAGCTGACTCTCCAGGACCTGCCTTACTTTTTGTAGGAACTTAACACATGACTTGTGGTAAGAAAGAATTTCCCCAACCTGAATTGCTGACCAATGTTGGTGAAATCACACAATAATAGAGCAGAGCAAAAGCTGAATACCGGATTTACATGTGTGACATGGATGCATTCATAAAAGCTCACAAGAAACTTTCATTTTAAAATTGTGCAGGTTTTAATGAGCAATAATCAACAATTTGATACAGGGTGTTCTCTCATTCACCTTGATTAGTTCTAAAGGCATTACAGAGGAGCTGTTCCTCCTAAAGACAATACATCTCTTTATTGCATAGTGTAAAGTTTGAAACATGTAAGTCCGCTTAAAGGGAACTAACAGAGGAGGAAAAAGGACGCAGCACTTTGTGGTTCATCTGCAGGAAAATACATTTGACTATGGCTGAAATTTATTCTGCAAACCATGCCAATCTAGGTGATTTTCCACAAAGCTTTCTTTCTAGCATTTGGTGTCCAACAGCCTGATATCGCTCAACCATGGGCGGCTCCACACAGTAAACGTGCACTGGTAAGGCTGAAAGAGACATTCAGAACACAATTAATGGGACTGAGATTACATTAATAATGGTACAGATATTGATAGATTTAGAATAAAATTAGACAACTCAACGGTATGACCGCTCAACACGAGGTCTGCTCTAGTGACAGAATACATGGGAATTACTCTTCCAAGAGCTCAAGTCTGAGCCTCTTTATGAGGTCATTTACCTGTGCATTCACCGGGCTTGAGGTGAGGTTACACTCTTCTAGCCTGGGAATTCCCATGCTGCTTTGCGCTCGATTTCATTCTCACTGCAAAGTCAGCCTGGAAACCACCGCCCTTATTTTTGCCAGAGTTTGGGAACCAATCACAGAACGGGGGGGGGCAGCAAGACGATGACGACGTCCATGCGCTACACCGAGGCTTGTAGAGTGTTAATCCAACATGACAGCGGGCACAACGTTTCCGTTCAATGCAGCCTTAGAAAGTGTTTCGGAGTAGATTCACCCTGGGGTCATTTGAACCGTGACATCCAGCCAAGTAGCCCACCCCAAGTTTTTCCGATATTGGCTGAACACATCAGCTGAGTTACTGAGTTATCCCGAATAGCTTAGTACAAGCGCTAACGGACCCTGGCAGTATCTCCAAAATTACCACACTAAAATCACATGTCATGACACCAAACTTCTACAGTAGTACAAATATGGTCTGTACTCACAAAACGATGCATTTGGAAGTTTGTACATAGTCCAGGAGTTTATTATTATCATCAACACAAGCCTGATAGCTTTTCTGCTGCTAAAGCTACGTCGACGTCACTTCTGGGAGCTTCAAAGTAAGATGAGGGTTGATCTACTACTGTAGACAACAAAGCAAGGCTGCTCAATTTCTCCATTATTAAAATAAATTCACAACTCTACAACATAAAAATTCATGTAGAATATAGCATATAGGCCTACTTTGTTGTCAATTTAAGTAGCTTAGAGCGCGAGTTTACTTTTATTTTCCATTTTTTTCTTCTTCCTCGTCGAATTTCTGTCGTCATCTGGTATAAGTGATACAATTGGCTATGAATTGCGCGCAAAGCAGCATGGGAAGAACCTGACCTCATTTGATAGACATTCGTAGCGCCCAATAAACGGCTCTAGGCATTCGTAAACCACGCCTCAAATACGAGAAAATGCACACCTAGTTCCCAGACCACCATCTCATCGAGATGTGGACACGTCAGCCAGGCTAACACTCTTCATTGACAGCGTCCTTTCTGCAGCCGTTTTTTACCAGTTTCACAGTTATGACGTAATTCGTCCCAGCAACCACCTGTAAGGAGAAGTAGACACACAGAAATGCAGAATATGTCACAATTCATTAATGAGGCACTACAGTGATACTATGGTGGATTTCAAGTCAAATATGCGTGGCCAAGTGTGACTTTAGATGTCTGGGTGGGGTGACCGAGCCAAACTGTTACGTAACCCCTGACAACCAGTCAAGATGAACGGGCATGTTTAACTAAATATGGATAAAAATGGCATACCTTTGGCTATTTTATAAAATACGGTAGTTGAGCAAAAAGCCTTAAGGAGCTGCACTGACTGCACGTCTAACTGTGTTTGACATTCTTTGATTCATGTGGGAAACACTCTGTTAAATCAAAAATACATCCACAGTTCAAAGCGGGACCTACCTGGGACTGAGCCCTGACCACCTCTGCCACATTGTGGAGGTAAATGTCGTTGGAGCGTCTGTTGTGTTGGACCACGGCGAAGTTCAGAGCATATTTGAACTCTTCGTCGTTGATATCTGCGTCGCTAAAGCCCCCCAGAATATTGCTCCACACAACGGCAAAAACGGCCGCAAGAAGGGGGAAAACAAGAGTCCACTGCATCGTTCTGCGGGTAAAACTTTACAGACACTAAACACCAAACAACAGGAACAACTAAATCACACCCGACGACGGCGCAGTTTTTATTGAAAACAACGACGTCACGGCGGCTCGGCACGCGGGAGTGGTGTGTCTCACAGCCAATCACCAATGTCTGCAACAGATGACAGGTGTCGTGCCAAAAAGTTATTGTCTGCCAGAATCTGATTCCCAGCCGCGGGAGCGCGCACAGCAGCCCATTGAGCGGTAGCGCAAAAGCGTCTGCTTTTCTCTGAGTTAAACGGTACACACAACTGCATTCTAATGTAATTATAGCAAAAGCACGTGTCTTCAAAGAACAACGTTTGTTGTTCCGTAATTATTACAACTGTGGCCAAAAGAAGTGCATTTTGTAGCAGACAGACAATCACTTTTTGGCACAACCGGCAGAGAGTTCCCCCCCCCCCCCCCCCCCCCCCTCCCTTTTCTTTCTGCACCTTTTCCCGGTTGGATCACTCATATTTGGCGTTTTGACTGAGGTTAAGTTTGGAAACACCAGCTCGAGACCCAACAAACACGTCAAGCGTGACAGCGAAGGTACGTCTAAACGCACCGTAACAAAAACTGTGGAAGCACTGTTTAGGAGATTAAACTTTTCCCAACCTCTGTCCTATTAGAGCGGGTCAAAAGTCACCCGTGAGCTCTCACATTGCTTTGAACGGCACGATGCAGAGGCTCCAGCTTTTGAAGTAAGAAGTGTTTTTACTAGTCATACTCAACTTTTAGAGCGACTTAAACAGATGTAATGGCACACAATGAGATTTTTCCTAAATAGTACCCCCCCTCCACACTCTGCAGGGACACTTTCTTTGGCCTGGACGTTGTGCAACAACAGCTTCTAATCGGGTCTGCTGTGGCAGCAGGGGGAATACTGGCTTATGCAGTGCACAGGAGGAGCAGGCCGAAAACGATCCCTTTGGGGAAGGGTGGTGGGGATCAGGAGAAAAGCCACAGTCAGAGGATGATAAAATATATCCATTTACAGTGCACACCTCAGATAAAGAGATCGAGGTGGTTTTACGTTTAAACTAACTTGATTACCTTTTAGATATGACAATAGAAAGTCTCTAATTCTGCCATGTGAAGCAGTCGGCACTTGTTTTTTTTTTTTTTTTTTGTTCTAACAGGACCTCCATGAGCGCATTGACAGAACCCGCTACAGCGACCCTTTAGAAGACATCTGCTTCCAGTATGGATTCAACTCCACTTATCTCAAGAAAGTGGTGTCCTATTGGAGGACTGGAAAAAGCAGGTGGCGGTGCTTAACAAATATCCACACTTCAAAACCAAAATCGAAGGTGAAGCTCCTTGAGGAATAAACCAAAAAAAGTTTCATGTTAAGAATTGGCCAAGAATGGCCCCACATGTTTTTCTGCCTTTGTTGTGGTGCAGGACTGGACGTGCACTTCATCCATGTACGCCCACCTTCCAGTGGGAATCAGAGGGTTCTGCCATTCATGCATGTTCACGGCTGGCCAGGCTCCTTTTATGAGTTCTACAGGATCCTACCACTTCTGACACAAAACCATGATAGCGTAGCGTTTGAGGTCATAATCCCATCTCTCCCTGGCTACGGCTTCTCAGAAGCCCCTCATAAAAAAGGTAGATCATTCTAAATAAATGTAAACACCTCTCAGCTTGGACTACGGTCAAATGAGTAATAAAATCTGACAGGTTATGTGCTGGAAGAGCCAAACTGAGGCCAGTTGTATGTTCATGGTCATGGCGTCCCTGAGTTTGTGGACTCCTGAGTTACTTTAGGAAGCTTGGATCCTCCCTGATTCATTTACAATTTATAGAATAAGACGTACTTCTTGCAGTTGTGACACATCATATCTTGACTGAAAGATTGTCAGTCAGCATTGTATTTTCATCCCAGTAACTGGATCTAAACAGGAGGAACTGATGCTTGTGCTGCCGTGTTTCAGGTGCAGAGGAGAGTGGGGTCCACACAGCTGAGTCTGAGTATTTGGTTGTAAAAAAGAACTATAACAAATATCAGCAGATTAGATTTGAGCTGTTTTGGGTAAATTGTCTCATCTTGGTCATATATTAATAATGGCATTAATACCATGACTGAGTGTGTGACTGACTATATAAACTTCTGTGTGGACAACACCATCCCCACCAGAACAGTGAGATGCTTCCCTAATAACAAACCCTGGATCACCAGTGAGCCGAAGGAACTATTGAACAGGAAAAAAAGAGCCTTTAGGGAGCGAGACAGGGAGTTACTGAGGAGTATACAGAAGCAGCTCAAAGTCAAGATCAGAGAGAGCAAGGAGGTGTATAGAAAGAAGGTTGAGAGTAAACTGCAGAGGAACAATATCAGAAATGTGTGGTCAGGAATGAAGAAGATCACAGGCCTCAAGCAGAGGGAGGATCAGATGGATGGAAGTCTGGACAGAGCAAATGAGCTGAACACATTCTTTAACAGGTTCAGTTCAGGAACAAGCTCACCATCCTCCCCTCCTGTTCCCAGCCAAAGAGACATCCCACCCTCCTCTGACCCACAGCTTTCCTGTAACATCTCCACCTCCACCTCAGTCATGGATTCTTCTGCTTCCACTAGTTTGTCTTCAACCCAATCAGGAGATGCTGCTGTCCCCTTTGCCTCCCCCTCCCACTTTTCTGTTTCTAGAAGTCAGGTGAAGAGGCAGTTGGAGAGACTGAACCGGAACAAGGCTGTAGGTCCAGATGGTGTCAGCCCCCGAGTCCTGAAGGCCTGTGCAGAGCAGCTCTGTGGAATTCTGCAACACCTTTTCAACCTTAGCTTGACCCAAGAGAAGGTACCACTGTTGTGGAAGACATCCTGTCTGGTTCCGGTACCAAAGAAAACTCATCCTTCAGACATCAATGACTACAGACCTGTTGCCCTGACATCCCACATCATGAAGGTCCTGGAGAGACTCCTGTTGACCCACCTGTGTAAGCAAACCAGCACATATCAGGACCCCCTGCAGTTTGCTTATCGCCATGGAGTTGGAGTTGAAGACGCTATCATACACCTGCTTCAACAAACCCACTGTCATCTGGACAAAGCAGGCAGCACTGTGAGGATCATGTTCTTTGATTTCTCCAGTGCATTTAACACAATCCAGCCTGATCTGCTTCGTCTGAAACTCCAGAAGACTCAGGTGGAGGCCTCAACAATCACCTGGATTAATGACTACCTGACAAACAGACCACAGTTTGTCAGACTGAAGAATTGTGTGTCTAACCAGGTGATCAGCAGCACAGGAGCACCACAGGGGACTGTACTCTCACCATTCCTTTTCACTCTGTACACTTCAGACTTCCAGTACAAGTCAGACTCCTGTCATCTACAGAAATATTCAGATGACTCTGCAGTTGTCGGGTGTATCAGAGATGGACCAGAAGCTGAGTACAGAGAGCTGGTGGACCACTTTGTGGCATGGTGTGGGAACAATCATCTCATCTTGAATGTTAACAAAACAAAGGAGATGATTGTAGATTTCAGGAGAAACAGGGTCAGATCAAACCCTGTTTCCATCATGGGAGAAGAAGTGGAGGTGGTTGAGGAATATAAATACCTTGGTGTTCATGTGGACAACAGACTGGACTGGAGACACAACAGTGAAGCCATCTACAAGAAAGGACAGAGCAGACTGTACTTCTTGAGGAAGCTAAGGTCCTTCAAGGTTTGCAACAAGATGTTGCAGATCTTCTACAAGTCTGTTGTTGAGAGCGTCATTTCCTCTTGCGTCATCTGTTGGGGCAGCAGCATCAGAACCAGGGACCTAAAAAGACTCAACAACTTGATAAGGTAGGCTGGTTCTGTTCTGGGGACGACTGTGGAATCTGGAGACAATAATGCAAAGAAGGATTTTGCATAAAATCAAGAGAATTATGGACAACCCTGAACATCCTCTCCGTGAGACTGTTATCGGAAAACAGAGTCTCTTCAGTCAAAGGCTTCTTCAGTTTGGATGCAAAACTGACCGCTACAGGAAATCTTTCCTGCCCACAGCCATCAGCATCTATAATAACTCCTTGATTTAATTGAGCTACATCAACATTTAATTTCCCTCTGGGATAAATAAAGTATTTTTGAATTTGAATTTGAATTGAATTTGAATTAACTTTACAAAATGCAAAGAAGCAGCAAACTGTGTGTGGAAGGACAGTGAAGCTATGAAGCATAGGAAGCACACGTGGTTCTGCTTAATATAGCCGTTTCATTTCCTCTGCAGAGGGCCGAAAGAAGCGTGACGTCCCAAACTGGGCCATGACCTCCTCTGACTCCTTCGGCCGGGTGGAGGAGCTCAGAAAACATGCCGGCTGCGACCGGATCGAGGATCTGGACAGAATCTTTTGGGCTCGCTTTCCCTCCGCAGACGGACTCGGATACGGAGTCCGTGACCCGGAAGAGTAGAAACACAAACGGGAGCTTCAGTTTGTGTAGGTTCGATGCACAAGTACCGAGGTGTTTTTCAGTGGACCTCCACCAACAGAGATGAGAGATTCAGCAGACTGATGATGCTAAACAGATGGCTCAAAGACATGTGTGCTGCTCATTCAATGAACTTTATTGACAATTTCAACATCTTTTGGGGACGCAGGCACCTCTTTAAGGCAGATGGATTTCACCTTAACAAGTCAGGAGTTCAGTTGCTAAGCTCCAACATTTTTTACTCTCTGCGTCACACACCAGCAGCCCCTATCAAGGACGAGACAGGACAAAATGATCCAAAAGGACAGATAGGACAATGCTCTGGTGAGGGCGCTGAGACAAGGACTGACCATGGAGGACAGCAGATCCAGAAAGTACCTGCAACGTCATCAGCCTCACCCCAAGATAAGGAGTCTTCACCAGCCCCGGCAGTCCAACAGGTGGAGTCTCCCCCAGCCCCAGTGGGAAACCCCCAGCGTTCGCCCCCCCCCGGACCCCACCCAGCCCCCAGCACTCTCCACTCAGTCTGGAGTGGCTCACTTCTGGAGCTTTCTCAATATTAGAATACCATTGACACCACACCAAAATCCCATATTCTTCCCCCCTAACATCCCACCTCATCCAGCCCCTCCCATTCCACCACGTCCATCACGTTGGAAACAGCCCTCAAACAGAAGTGACCAAGCCCCCCCACCTCCTCTGAATCATCATATCTGTGAGTCTGTCTGATATGTGCCGGGTCCAGGCTGTAATACTGATATCAAGAATGCTCTTCCCCAGATAAAGTCAGGGCCCTATGGAGTTCAGACAGCCTTTTCAATCCCTGTGATGACAGGAAACAGAAAAGTGGTCAAACTGGTGAGAAATAAAAAAGGTTCAGATAAATCTACCAATCTATTGAATATAGTGTGTCAACCCCGAAACGCACCAGTATCACCTGTTGTCTCCACGAGATTAGCCTTACCCAATATCAGATCACTAGCCAACAAATCCCTCTTAGTAAATTCAATTCAATTCAATTCATTTTTATTTATATAGCGCCAAATACAACAAATGTCATCTCAAGGCACTTAGATAGTAAGTCCAATTCAAGCCAATTGGAATTCAATTAATTAATAATAATCATAATTCATAAAATAATCCAATTCGTTCATATAGAGCCAATTCAAAAACAATTTCCTTGCTAAGAAAACCAACAGATTGCACTGAAAACTTTTTGTTTTTCGGTCCAATCTCCCGGCCTGAGCGTGCCTGAGGCGACTGTGGAGAGAAACGACTCCCTATTAACAGGAAGAAACCTCTGGCAGAACCAGACTCAGGAAAGGTGGCCATCCGCCTCGACCAGCTGGGGTTTGAGAAGACAGAAAGGGGGGGAGGGCCGCAGCGGCGGCGGCACTGTAACACCATTCAAAGGATATCTGTTGGAACAGGGAAACACGAGTTAATGACCACAATAATATCACATATACATAAAGAGAGTAAAGTGAGGAAAGGTGTGACAGATGAGGCCCCCCAGCAGTCTAGTCTAGTCTAAATGACGTGATCATGACCTATAATCTAGACTTTTTATTTCTTAGTGAAACATGGCTGACTGAATGTAGCTGTGATACCATTCTCAATGAGGCAGCACCAACAAATTTCAGTTTTATCATTAAGTGTCGAAGTGGTAAGAAGGGTGGGGGAGTGACCGCCATTTTTAAATCAGTCTTTCAGTGCAAAGAAATTTTACTTGGTGATTTTAGCTCGTTTGAATATCTCTGTTTTTTAGTAAAGGGAGATCCAAAAGTTATCTTCCTAATCATTTATAGACCACCAAGATACCCAGGAACTTTCTTTGATGAGTTTGCTGAACTGCTGTCAGTTATCTGCACTGATTATAACTTTTTGACACTACTTGACACTTTTGGCCTCCATCAATATGTGAATGGACCCACACATACTCGAGGCCACACACTGGATCTGGTTATCTCTAAAGGTGTTGACGTTTCTTCTGTTGATATCAAGGACTCAGCGCTCTCTGATCATTTCTGTGTGTTCTCTGACTTACAGTTAACTCCAAACATTCAGTTAATCCATGTGTCTGTTAGAAAAAGGTACATAAATGAGAATACCAGTGCTAAGTTTATGGAAGTTATAGCTATGTCATCAACTGCGAGTGCAGAGACAGTTGATGAACTCTTAGATAACTTTAACTTGAAAATCTCAAATGTCATGGATACTATTGCACCTGTTAAAAATAAGATGATCTTGAGCAGAAAGCGAACACCATGGAGGAACACTATGATGGTAAAGGCCTTGAAAACAGAATGCAGGAAAGCAGAGCGTAAATGGCGAAAAACTAAACTTCAAATTCACCATGACCTCTACAAACAAAGTCTTTGTAATTTTAACAAAGCGGCGTATGGAGACAGTCATCTGGAGACAGTGCGAGATATATCTGTGTGTCATCTGCATAGCTGTGGTAGTTGACTTTAGAGTTCTTCAGAATTTGACCCAGAGGCAGCATGTATAGAGTGAACAGAAGGGGTCCAAGAACTGACCCCTGAGGAACTCCACATGTCATAGCCACTCGATCAGATTGATTGCTTCCAATGGTCACAAAATAACTCCGCTCCTCCAAGTAGGACCTGAACCATTCTAGGATTGTCCCGCTGAGTCCTGCCCAGGTTTCCAACCTGTTCAGCAGTATACTGTGATCCACAGTGTCAAATGCAGCGCTGAGATCCAACAATACCAGAACTGACACCTTGCCTGAGTCAGTGTTCAACCTTATGTCATTTAACACTTTAATAAGAGCCGTTTCTGTACTGTGGTGAGGTCGGAAGCCTGACTGAAATTTGTCAAGGAGTCCACTGGAGTTCAAGATGTTACTGAGTTGATTAAAAAACACTTTCTCAACAATCTTGGCTATAAAAGGAATATTTGAGATGGGTCTGTAGTTGGTTAAAATGGAAGCATCCAATGTTGTCTTTTTTAGGAGTGGCTTGATGGCAGCTAATTTTAAGGGTTTAGGAAACGTGCCTGATTGAAGTGAGCAGTTTATTATTTGCTGGAAATCTGTTTGGACAGAGTTTACAATAGTTTTAAAGAAGTCAGATGGCATTGTGTCAAGACAGGATGTTGATGGTTTAAGATGCTGGACTGTTTCTTCTATGGTTTTTTGGTCAACTGTATTGAATTCTGACATCATAGTTGATTGATTCCTAGGTGGTTTTAAGGATTGCGCCATTTTATTAATTTTGCTGATTTATGTTGCCTTATAGATTTGATTTTTTCATTGAAAAAACAAGCAAATTCATTGCATTTTTCTGTGGAACAGAGTTCTGAAACTATCTGTTTTGGGGGGGTTATCAGCTTATTAACCATAGCAATCAGAGCACGAGTGTTGTTGATGTTCTTATTAATCATTTCAGATAAGTGTTGCTGTCTAGCCCGGAGTAACCCGTGGTTGAAATTACAAAGACTTTGTTTGTAGAGGTCATGGTGAATTTGAAGTTTAGTTTTTCGCCATTTACGCTCTGCTTTCCTGCATTCTGTTTTCAAGGCCTTTACCATCATAGTGTTCCTCCATGGTGTTCGCTTTCTGCTCAAGATCATCTTATTTCTAACAGGTGCAATAGTATCCATGACATTTGAGATTTGAATGGTATCACAGCTACATTCAGTCAGCCACGTTTCACTAAGAAATAAAAAGTCTAGACCATAGGTCATGATCATGTCTTTTACTAAGAGGGATTTGTTGGCTAGTGATCTGATATTGAGTAGGGCTAATCTCGTGGAGACAACATGTGATACTGGTGCGTTTCGTGGTTGACACACTATATTCAATAGATTGGTAGATTTATCTGAACCTTTTTTATTTCTCACCAGTTTGACCACTTTTCTGTTACCTGTCATCACAGGGATTGAAAAGGCTGTCTGAACTCCATAGGGCCCTGACTTTATCTGGGGAAGAGCATTCTTGATATCAGTATTACAGCCTGGACCCGGCACATATCAGTCAGACTCACAGATATGATGATTCAGAGGAGGTGGGGGGGCTTGGTCACTTCTGTTTGAGGGTTGTTTCCAACGTGATGGACGTGGTGGAATGGGAGGGGCTGGATGAGGTGGGATGTTAGGGGGGATTCCCACTGGGGGTTTCCCACTGGGGCTGGGGGAGACTCCACCTGTTGGGCTGTTGGGGCTGGTGAAGACTCCTTATCTTGGGGTGAGGCTGATGACGTTGCAGGTTAGCCTGATTAACATAGACTTTCAAATCTCTTCGAGATTCTGGTCTGACCAAGACCATAACGAATACGATTCGAAATGGCCTGGTCAACCCGCCTCCCTCGGGTTGCTACTGGTTGTGGCCAGAAAAGGCTGTGCCTAAGCTTAAGCCAATCACACCACTCTTTCCTCTGACATATGATTTAGCTACCAGCGGGGCTAACTGGTAGATTAAACTCTTACCAAAGCCAGTAGGGAGCAAGGCGAAAACGTCTTTCCTGTCAAGAAATGATTCAAGGGCTGTTCTTTGCTCGATTTTTAACGAGAATCTCCCGTCGAACGCTTTCATTACAGCATCTACAGCAGTGTCAAAAGCTTGACGCTGCTCCATGTTGATATTGAATGAAGCACTTCCGTGTACAATCCATGGGTTGAGTGGCAGTTCAACCACGTCACTACCTTGAACACGCCTCTACCCTGGGCCGTTGGCGCTGCTCAAAGTTGATTGCTTCCCGACAAAGTGGGTGGAGTTCCCATTTTTCGGGAACTCGAATCCACCTGAATGAGCAGTTTGCCTGAGTAAGTGTAGCAGAGCCGAAGGTGTTGCGTGAAATCCATCTGCCTTAAAGTGGTGCCTGCCTCCCCAAAAGATGTTGAAATTGTCAATAAAGTTCATTGAATGAGCAGCACACATATCTTTGAGCCATCTGTTTAGCATCATCAGTCTGCTGAATCTCTCATCTCCTTTCCAAAAAGTTGGTGGAGGTCCACTGAAAAACACCTCGGTACTTGTGCATCGAACCTTCACAAACTGGAGCTCCTGTTTGCGCTTCTACTCTTCCGGGTCACGGCCAGATCCTGGATCCGGTCGCAGCCGGCATGTTTTCTGAGCTCCTCCACCCGGCCGAAGGACTCAGAGGAGGTCATGGCCCAGTTTGGGACGCCACGCTTCTGTCGGCCCTCTGCAGAGGAAATGAAACGGCTTTAAGCAGAACCACGTGTGCTTCCTATGTTTCATAGCTTCACTGTCCTTCCACACACAGTTTGCTTCCTAAAGTAACTCAGGAGTCCACAAACTCAGGGACGCCATGACCATGAACATACAACTGGCCTCAGTTTGGCTCTTCCAGCACATAACCTGTCAGATTTTATTACTCATTTGACCGTAGTCCAAGCTGAGAGGCGTTTACATTTATTTAGAATGATCTACCTTTTTTATGAGGGGCTTCTGAGAAGCCGTAGCCAGGGAGAGATGGGATTATGACCTCAAACGCTACGCTATCATGGTTTTGTGTCAGAAGTGGTAGGATCCTGTAGAACTCATAAAAGGAGCCTGGCCAGCCGTGAACATGCATGAATGGCAGAACCCTATGATTCCCACTGGAAGGTGGGCGTACATGGATGAAGTGCACGTCCAGTCCTGCACCCCAACAAAGGCAGAAAAACATGTGGGGCCATTCTTGGCCAATTCTTAACTTGAAACTTTTTTTGGTTTATTCCTCAAGGAGCTTCACCTTCGATTTTGGTTTTGAAGTGTGGATATTTGTTAAGCACCGCCACCTGCTTTTTCCAGTCCTCCAATAGGACACCACTTTCTTGAGATAAGTGGAGTTGAATCCATACTGGAAGCAGCTGTCTTCTAAAGGGTCGCTGTAGCGGGTTCTGTCAATGCGCTCATGGAGGTCCTGTTAGAACAACAAAAAAAAAAAAACAAGTGCCGACTGCTTCACATGGCAGAATTAGAGACTTTCTATTGTCATATCTAAAAGGTAATCAAGTTAGTTTAAACGTAAAAGCACCTCGATCTCTTTATCTGAGGTGTGCACTGTAAATGGATATATTTTATCATCCTCTGACTGTGGCTTTTCTCCTGATCCCCACCACCCTTCCCCAAAGGGATAGTTTTCGGCCTGCTCCTCCTGTGCACTGCATAAGCCAGTATTCCCCCTGCTGCCACAGCAGACCCGATTAGAAGCTGTTGTTGCACAACGTCCAGGCCAAGGAAAGTGTCCCTGCAGAGTGTGGAGGGGGGGTACTATTTAGGAAAAATCTCATTGTGTGCCATTACATCTGTTTAAGTCGCTCTAAAAGTTGAGTATGACTAGTAAAAACACTTCTTACTTCAAAAGCTGGAGCCTCTGCATCGTGCCGTTCAAAGCAATGTGAGAGCTCACGGGTGACTTTTGACCCGCTCTAATAGGACAGAGGTTGGGAAAAGTTTAATCTCCTAAACAGTGCTTCCACAGTTCTTGTTACGGTGCGTTTAGACGTACCTTCGCTGTCACGCTTGACGTGTCTGTTGGGTCTCGAGTTGGTGTTTCCGAACCTAACCTCAGTCAAAACGCCAAATATGAGTGATCCAACCGGGAAAAGGTGCAGAAAGAAAAGGGGGGGGGGGTCTCTCTGCCGGTTGTGCCAAAAAGTGATTGTCTGTCTGCTACAAAATGCACTTCTTTTGGCCACAGTTGTAATAATTACGGAACAACAAACGTTGTTCTTTGAAGACACGTGCTTTTGCTATAATTACATTAGAATGCAGTTGTGTGTATCTCCATATTATGACCGTTTAACTCAGAGAAAAGCAGACGCTTTTGCGCTACCGCTCAATGGGCTGTTGTGCGCGCTCCCGCGGCCGGGAATCAGATTCTGGCAGACAATAACTTTTTGGCACGACACCTGTCATCTGTTGCAGACATTGGTGATTGGCTGTGAGACACACCACTCCCGCGTGCCGAGCCGCCGTGACGTCGTTGTTTTCAATAAAAACTGCGCCGTCGTCGGGTGTGATTTAGTTGTTCCTGTTGTTTGGTGTTTAGTGTCCATAAAGTTTTACCCGCAGAAAGATGCAGTGGACTCTTGTTTTCCCCCTTCTTGCGGCCGTTTTTGCCGTTGTGTGGAGCGATATTCTGGGGGGCTTTAGCGACGCAGATATCAACGACGAAGAGTTCAAATATGCTCTGAACTTCGCCGTGGTTCAACACAACAGACGCTCCAACGACATGTACCTCCACAAAGTGGCAGAGGTGGTCAGGGCTCAGTCCCAGGTAGGTCCCGCTTTGAACTGTGGATGTATTTTTGATTTAACAGAGTGTTTCCCACATGAATCAAAGAATGTCAAACACAGTTAGACGTGCAGTCAGTGCAGCTCCTTAAAGGAGCGTATTTTATAAAATAGCCAAAGGTATGCCATTTTTATCCATATTTAGTTAAACATGCCCGTTCATCTTGACTGGTTGTCAGGGGTTACGTAACAGTTTGGCTCGGTCACCCCACCCAGACATCTAAAGTCACACTTGGCCACGCATATTTGACTTGAAATCCACCAGAGTATCACTGTAGTGCCTCATTAATGAATTGTGACACATTCTGCATTTCTGTGTGTCTACTTCTCCTTACAGGTGGTTGAAGGGACGAATTACGTCATAACTGTGAAACTGGTAAAAACCGGCTGCAGAAAGGACGCTGTCAAAGAAGAGTGTAACCTCACCTCAAGCCCGGTGAATGCACAGGTAAATGACCTCATAAAGAGGCTCAGACTTGAGCTCTTGGAAGAGTAATTCCCATGTATTCTGTCACTAGAGCAGACCTCGTGTTGAGCGGTCATACCGTTGAGTTGTCTAATTGTATTCTAAATCTATCAATATCTGTACCATTATTAATGCAATCTCAGTCCCATTAAATGTGTTCTGAATGTCTCTTTCAGCCTTACCAGTGCACGTTTACTGTGTGGAGCCGCCCAGGGTTGAGCGATATCAGGCTGTTGGACACCAAATGCTAGAAAGAAAGCTTTGTGGAAAATCACCTAGATTGGCATGGTTTGCAGAATAAATTTCAGCCATAGTCAATGGCAGTGCAGATGAACCACAAAGTGCTGCATCCTTTTTCCTCCTTTGTTAGTTCCCTGTAAGCGGACTAACATGTTTCAAACTTTACACTATGCAATAAAGAGATGTATTGTCTTTAGGAGGAACAGCTCCTCTGTAATGCCTTTAGAAATAATCAAGGTGAATGAGAGAACACCCTGTATCAAATTGTTGATTATTGCTCATTAAAACATGCACAATTTCAAAATGAAAGTTTCTTGTGAGCTTTAATGAATGCATCCATGTCACATATGTAAATCCGGTATTCAGCTTTTGCTCTGCTCTATTATTGTGTGATTTCACCAACATTGGTCAGCAATTCAGGTTGGGGAAATTCTTTCTTACCACAAGTCATGTGTTAAGTTCCTACAAAAAGTAAGGCAGGTCCTGGAGAGTCAGCTGAATAGGGCAAAAACAAAGTCTGAGTCAACAACACACACCCTGTCAAGTCTTCAGGTATCCCAATGGTTTATTAATCTGGCCAAAGAAAAAAATGGAGGCCACTGACATCAAGGCCAGGAAGCTCCTCACAATGCGTGGAGGGTGTCACTCCAAGTCCAGCACTGATAACCTGATTTAAGATGCACTAAGCAGAAGGAGGGATGCCAGGGGCGAGCGAGCGTGAGATCCACTAACCAGGATGAAACGGCAAAGATCCGGACCATTGTTTAATATAACTTAACTGTTCATCAGATGGAAATGATTCCCTGCATACTCCTAAAAATCACTTTATTTTGAGGCTTTTTCTTCAAATTAAAACCCCACTTTCATAATTACTCGGGACTCTTTGTAAAATGCAAATAAAACCAGAAAGATATGATCTTAGAACTACTAAAAAGTTATATCTAATTAGAAATAGTGCAAGTTCGGTGCCATCTGTTGGTTTCCTTAGCGAGGAAATAGTTTTTGAATTGCTCTGTATGAATGAATTGGATTCATTCTGAATTGAATTAATTATATTATAATTACAATGAATTAAACTCAAATTGGCCTGAATTGGACTTTATTACTGAAGTGCCCTGAGATGACGTTTGTTGTAATTGTAATAGTTTATTTTGGCAACATTTTAAACAAACTGACATTATTCTGTCTTGGAAAACACTGCTGGTGGAAAACATGATACTGGCTGCTGAAAAACTGGCAGAAGTGGACCTTCCAACGTGACAGTGACAGGAAGTAATCAGCTGAAGTCGTCCAGAGATTAACAGAGAACACAAATCAACATTCTGGAATCCGGACTTCACTTCCATCCAGAATCTGTGGTTGGAACCACAGACCAGAAGAGACAGAACAGAAGCCTTCACAAAGCTGTGATGTCATCACTGTAGTGACATCACAAGCGATGTCATCTCTGATCTTGTTTGACATCACAAAGTTTATACAGGCCAGACATTTTCACTGCTTTTTCACAGTTGGTCAGGAGTTTATCTGAAGAAACACGTCCAGTTTTTGAAGCATATTTGAAAGTCACAGCAAACAGTTTTCACATCGCCTAAAAAACACTTACTTAATAAATTAAATAGTCATTTTGATTTTAAGTACTTACAAACAACAAGCAAAATGAGTCAAACCAAGAAACCATCTCCTCCACTTCAGTGGTGTGACATGGCAGACGACGATTTGCCCGAGGGTTTCTACACGTGTCCCATTACTTTTGGCAGTAAGGAAAGTTATGAGGAACCCACCAGCTGTTGGAAAAAGAACAATCCCAGATCTCTGCTGCAGCTGGGACTCCTCACTCAGAGGAAATATGTTGTTTGGCTGCTCTCACTGAGCATTCTTATCTTTTTTTTTAACTCTTGTTTCTATAACATGTATCAGTTGTGTCCAGGAGCGTGTTGCTGTCCCTCTGTTCCCAGCTGCCTCTGGCCTCCACCTCAGATCCACTCATTTCTGTCCTCATTTCTGATCCTTCTTTCTGAACACAACACACAGTGTGGACACATCATGGCTGGGACAGCAGCAGCAGCCACAAACACGTCCAAACTTTCTGTATTCAGCAGATGTGGAATATAGCTGATGGAATATAGCTGATGTATCACTTTTTAAAGAAAGTCCACCAAAACTTTGGACACATTCTGAGTCTCCACAAAAGAAGAAGAAATGTTGTTGAAAAGTCAGTTTGTCATTTTATCGAGGTCTCTCTGCTCTTTGTGTAACTTAGATATTCTACATCTGAAATGATTCTTTATAAAGTATTTTATTCAAATAAAACGATAACCTCTGATCTGAAGACAGCTGATTTAGTCCCGGTCACATGATCACATCATTTACAGGATTAAAAACATGTTAGATTTGTACAAAAGAGCCTCAGATTATCAACACTGATTATTTTAGATCTAAAGAAATGAATGATCACTTTTCTTTGTGGGACACGTTTCCATCAAACTGTGAGACGATATGAATGAATGAATGAATGAATGAATGAATAAGTTCAGAGTTGGTTCAAACAGCTCTTCAACATGTTGAACTCATCAGTTACAGAGGAGACGGAGAGTTCATTTAAGGGCTGTAAATCATCTTTAATGGTGCCACATGTGTCCAGTTTATCTTTGTTACCATAACTGGACAAACACTGATGATCAGGACTGAATAAATGTTACTGATCCATGTTCAGTTCAGCTCTAATGTAACTCATATCTGCTGGAACTGTGATGGAAGGGGACTTTTCATTTATGGTGATGTCGCCCTCTTGTGGTGTAAATATAAACTGCATGATGCCAGTTTAGCCTCCCGGACTGCAGAAACTCCATATTTTTACTGAACTGCCACAAAAAGGACAGATCTGTCAAAGATGAAGAAAATAAATGTGGAAATATAAAGACTTTTCTCATCTTCTTGTTGAAGCTCCAACCTCCATCATATCATAAAGATCTCATCCATCCTTTCCCTGTTCCTGCTGCACACACCTGTTGTAGTATAAGCAGCAGGATATCAGAGTCTCCTGAGGTGACACCACAGTCTGTAATACAGATGTTGGTCAATTGTTCAGAACAACATACTCACTCACACACACGCACCAAATGAAGCACAAGCTGTGTTTGTGGAACCAACAGGAGGCCGTTGATGTCTGCAGTGATTTTAGTGGCATTAAGACTCGTTAGAGCGGAGTTATTGAATATTTCTGGAGCAGGTGTTGCACTTTGTAGACGGTCCCTTGGCCCTCGCCTCTGCGCTGGCTACACATGGAGACTAATGTTATGTCTCCTGCTCCTCTCGCCACAGATGGAGAGAGGTGGGATTTGATCTGGAACCAGCGCCACGGGGGGGCACTCGCGGGCATTGCCCCCCCATCCACGCCGGTGTGCCCCCCCTGGGTTCACTTTGATGTTTGACCGGAGATTGCCTCAAACACTGCAGTGCATGAGGGGACACGATCTAAAAGTCTTAAATAAAAAATACGTTTTTTAAGGTCTTAAAATGTCTTAAATTTCTCTGATTTTTGAAGAGTGGCATTAAATTTCATCTGGGCGGAAAGAAAGAAAGATTTGTCTGGAGAGAGCTTTTGTGTGTGCGCGAGTACTTCCGGTGAAAACTTCCGGTGATTTGACAGCTAAGCTAACGCGTCAGGTTAGGGCCACTGGCCGTAAACAAAAGTTATAGCCGAGAAGAAAGATGATAATATGATGTAACTAAAAAGACTAGCTTTCTTCAGTAGCCTAATGCTTACCGATTTAGCATGCCTAGCAGCCTCGTTGCTAATGCTAGCCGCTGTAACGTTACCAACCATACCCGACGTCCAGGAGTTGGCTGAGCAGGGGCAAGATTATGGGGCTGGCAGAGTTAACTTCATAATGGGTGAGTGCAGGTTTCATTCACTTGTTTTCATTCTTTCACAGGATTGATTCACTTCAATGGTTTATCCGGTTGCTGGCCGCCGAGCCATTATGTGTCTGGGTTTGTGTGGGTTACTGATCATGGTTGTTAGCTCGATAGTCAGGTTGAGTGATGTGTGTGTGAGTGTGTATTTTTTCTATGGGTACATGCCATTGACTGAGCGGTCTGTGCTTGTTTTTTATTTTTATTTAATTAGATTGGAGATACTAATTAATACTGAGGGGGGGGGGGGCTTTCCTGTTAGCTGAAACATTTCAGAGTTCTCCTCAGACTGTATTCAGTGGGCATAAAGGTGTCTTTAAAGGGGAACTCCGGGGCATTTGAAGCGTGTTTCCATTGCTAGAGGTTGTCAAATAATGATAGTATGACACAGAGAGGTGCGTATCTGCGCTCCCTGTGTGGAGATCGCTCTGTCCGCACAGCATGTCATGCGAGGCTAATACGTGGTGGCTAAGGGGCAAGCGCTAACCCTTCCACGTAAAACAACAACTTGCACACTGCAGAAACGTCACACCACTTTATAACCCATCCGACAATAAAGTCACAAGCCTTACCATCAAAACCATATGCATGGTTCTCACATTACTGGCATGGGGACGTTACAAAACAACTTTATAAACAGCATGTAACTCACCGGCTGGTTGTAGGCTCGCGCATGTGAAAGCCCAGAAGAGTCGATGGAGAATACTCCCATATACAAAACAATTATATTCTCTAAAAAAACTGCGTTCAAGTATTTAAAACATTACAACAATATTACTGGGCATGTATTGTTGTAACGTTTTAAATACTTGAACGCAGTTTTTCTAGAGAAAATAATTGTTTTGTATATGGGATTATCGTCCATCGACTCTTTTGGGCTTTCACATGCGCGAGCCTACAACCAGCCGGTGAGTGACATGCTGTTTATAAAGTTGTTTTGTACGCACCTCTCTGTGTCCTACTGTCAGTATTTGACAACCCCTAGCAATGGAAACATGCTTCAAATGCCCCGGAGTTCCCCTTTAACAGAGGGAACGAGGATTTATCTCTGTGCTTCACCCCGGCAGAAGCAGACAGTGAGGGGGCGGGGCTTGTTCCAAACGCTCAGCTGCTCTCCCATCTGTTATTACTTATGACGTCAGAGACGGACAAAGTTCCTACTGGCTCCTGAAGCCGGTGTAGCGGAAGTGGTTCTGGAGGCAGCAGCGACACTTGTAATGTTCACAGCTTCTGTTTGACACCTCAGAGTTTATAAAACTCATACAACACTATCAGAACACATGGTCACCATAGGAACCTTTATAAGTTCAGGCTTTCTAAAGTAACGGGACACACACACATCAGTCCAATCCAGATGTTTTTCTCATCTTTTCATAGTTTCCTGTTTTGCCTTCATAACTCAGATGGAATCAGTCAGTGAAAAACTCAGCAGGCTGTGAGAGAAAGTAAAGGTGTTCACCAGACCAACCAAGCCTGAACCTGAGGGATGTATCACTGAAATTACTGAGCACATCATCAGACAGGAGAAGAAGAAGCCCATTTTCACTGATATCAGCATCAGACAGCAGACCTGGAGGTGCTTTTCTCTCTACAGCTGGCCTTCACTCCTCTGTGTCTTCTCTCCAACCATCTTTGTCCCAACCATTGCATCTGTGGTGTTCAGCACATCTGCAGCATCAGGCCCGCTGGCTCCGTTCTGCTCGTCTTCTGCAGACGGAGCTTTTTCATGGCAGGAAACCATCCAGTGAGTCAGGATTCTGCAGGAACCACTGGAAGACTTTCACTTCCAACGCTTCATCAAACTGACATCATGCAGTTCCTCTATTCGCCACCAGAGAGAAACACATCTCCATGTATGCAGAGTCCCGCTCAGTATTACTGACAGTACTTCACAGCCACTGAGAGGACACATTTAAATCATCCATCCATCCATCCATTATCTATACCGCTGAATCCGTCGATCGGGTCGCGGGTGGGCTGGAGCCTATCCCAGCAGTCAATGGGCGAGAGGCGGGGTACACCCTGGACAGGCCGCCAGTCCATCGCAGGGCCACATAGAGACAAACAACCATGCACGCTCACACTCACTCCTAAGGACAATTTAGAGATGCCAATCAACCTAACATGCATGATTTTTTGGACAGTGGGAGGAAGCCGGAGTACCCGGAGAGAACCCACGCATACACGGGGAGAACATGCAAACTCCACACAGAAAGGCCCCAGCTGGGTGTTACATTTAAATCAGTAACATACAAAGAAATGATTTCTATATTTGAGCCAGGCTTCCACCTCCATATAAGACACACACTGTGTCCTCATACAACAAGCAGCTCTCCTGTCTGAGCTTCACATCTTTACAGTTAGCATCAGCACACACAGCATGTTGATGAAGATTCTCACTCATCCAGGTCATGGTAATCCTAAGAGCTCACATCCTCTGGCCTAAAAGGCCTCTAGCAAAGAGCCAGATAAGACCAGAGCCACCCACTCTCCAGATAAAGGGCCTTATGAGCTGCTGAAGTTCTTCAGATAAATAAGTTTATATTAGTTTCTCTTTTGGTCAGAGGCTCTGGTGCTCTGGAGTTACACCAAGTGTTTCTGAATGTTAGCTGCAACACCTTTAAAACCTGTTTTATCTCCATGCAAACAACAGCTAATCCTAACTGTCCTGTAGTTCGTAATGTGTCAGATCTCCATTTATTCCATCTCTTTCGCTGCAGTTTTAAAGCTTCATTACATTTGTTTTGTTGTTGAACCACCAAACCAGCTCAGAAGACACAGTATTTAATGGCTATCAGGTTGAGTGGAGGATGTAAATGAACAAGTGGTTCACTTCAAGGCAAGTAAGGACATTCATCTTGAAAATCAACAGATATCAGCTTGCTGCACTTTTGCATGAAAGGATAACAAATCCAAGCCTGCAATTGTTATTAAGTTTTAAACAAGAGGCACAAGACTGAAGCGTTGGAACAGACAATTATAGCAGATAATAAAACACTTGTGATCTGTGGTGATTTCAACATGGACCTCTTAAAGGTACATACTCCTAAACAAACTTGTGATTTCTTGGCTGCGTTATACGGTAGAGGCTTGTATCCACTGATCACAAAGCCGAGCAGAGGAGCCACAGATAGTGCAACATTAACTGACAACATTTTTACACATTCCTTGGACACTGGTATAAATAGTGGTTTGGTAATAAGTGATGTGAGTGATCATTTAGCTGTATTTGCAACATTTAATGATCAGCTACAGAGGAAGAAAACAGAAAAGCGTAGATATGAAAGGGTAAGGACTGTTAAAGCAATTAATGCTTCAGAAATGAGCTTTAAAACAAGAGTGGAATGAGTTTCATACAGATGAAGTAAACACTGCAGACAATTCATTCTTCAACTGTTATTTATCTCTCTATGATAAACACTGTCCAACAGGTTTATGTTCACATAAGCATAGTTATGCTGAGAAACCTCGGATAACAAAGGCATTAAAAAATGCATGTAAGAAGAAAAATAAACTTTATGGAGACTTTATCAAAACTAGAACAGAGGTTGCTGAAAAACGCTGAGATGCACAAAAACAGGCTGACCAACATGTTGAGGCAAGCAAAGAAGCAACATTATGATAAAATGTTACAAATAAATCAAAATAATATGAAGCGCACATGGAACATCCTAAATAATGTAATGGGGAATAAGCCTTGATCACCAGATCAACCGAAGTGTTTCATAAAGGACAATAAGGTGTTTGGCAATCTGACTGAAGTGGCTGATGAATGTAACTCTTTTTTTTTGTGAATGTGGACCGAGCTCGGCAAAGGAAATTACAAATAAACATGGAGATACAGGAAGTGGCTAGAAAGGAGAAAGTAAGGTGATGCCGTCAATGTTTCTTGGTGGACTAAGTGAAATGGCGTAAATCTGGTGTCTTTTCAGCCGTGTATGTGTTTAAAATGCTTGTTGCAGTGGATGCAGTGATAGGGCCGATCGTCCGTGTTGCACTGTGTGTGTCTGTTCAGTGTTCTGACACAATCAAATGCTTTAGAGCAAACGGGGCACACTTTGAGGGCTTTCTTTGCCACGTTTTGAACAGGTGCAGATGGGCTCTCCTCAGACGTCCCAGGAGGTGTTTCTAAATGAGCTTCCTTTGTGTCGCTGTCACAGTTCTGAGCGTCAGCGCCTGCCAGAATCTGCTCCAGCCTCTTGCTCTGCAGTGTGTCCTTAAAACATCTGAGGAAACTGGACAAGTGGAGGACAAAAGAAGAAGTGTCAGACCTAAAAAACTATCTACAGAAGATGAACAATATCTGAAAGTGATGTCCTGAAGAAAGAGGAAAAAATCCAGCAAAGACCTGACACAGGAGCTGAGAGATGCATCTGGACCTTCAGCTGATCCATCGGCTGTTGGCCCGAGCCTCATCAGAGATGGGCTCCATGGAAGGGTGGCTGTCAGGAAGCCGTTCTTAAGGAAGGGAAACAGTAAGCGTTGTTTCTAAGTGCTTGTTAAAATGATCATTTTAGATAGTAATTATTGTTTTTTAGGCGATGTGAAAACCGTTTGCTGTGACTTTCAAATCTGCTTCAAAAACTGGACGTGTTTCTTCAGATAAACTCCTGACCAGCTGTGAAAAAGCAGTGAAAATGTCTGGCCTGTATAAACTTTGTGATGTCAAACAAGATCAGAGATGACATGGATTGTGATGTCACTACAGTGATGACATCACAGCTTTGTGAAGGCTTCTGTTCTGTCTCTTCTGGTCTGTGGTTCCAACCACAGATTCTGGATGGAAGTGAAGTCCGGATTCCAGAATGTTGATTTGTGTTCTCTGTTAATCTCTGGACGACTTCAGCTGATTACTTCCTGTCACTGTCACGTTGGAAGGTCCACTTCTGCCAGTTTTTCAGCAGCCAGTATCATGTTTTCCACCAGCAGTGTTTCCCAAGGCAGAATAATGTCAGTTTGTTTAAAATGTTGCCAAAATAAACTATTACAATTACAACTAATGTCATCTCAGGGCACTTCAATAATAAAGTCCAATTCAGGCCAATTGGAGTTCAATTCATTGTAATTATAATCAGAATGAATCCAATTCATTCATACAGAGCAAATCTGAGAATACAAGCTGGAAGAGTATCTCTTTCCGTTTGCAACAAAATTTACATCACTCTTTGGTTTCCGGAACACTAGTGAATAGGCATGCCTTCAGTTTCCGTAGTGTAGTGGTTATCACATTTGCCTAACACGCCAAAGGTCCTCAGTTCGAAACTGGGCGGAAACATTACTTGCTCCTCCATTATTTATTTCATCCTTGTGTGAAGATGTATGACTGCACGTTAATGATAGCAACATCAACATATTCATAATTATGGATAGGAGGGGAGCCTCATCTGCTATTCTTGACATGTAAAGTCAATTTTTGCAGGTTTTCAAAAGATTTTCTGATGCTATGGTGTGAAACGGACTTTGGCGAATCCCTAGCTGCTGAGCGAAAATGGCAACCTTCGGTCAAGGAGTCGAATCCTCTTTCTCTGCTTGACAGGCGGATTCTAACCTTTGACCATTGAAGAAGATACAGAATGTGTTGCTTGACTGTCGTGCCAATTCTGAGAATACAAGCTGTACGAGTATCACTGAAAAATTGACAAAAAAACACGTTGCTAAAACCATTTCATGGTCAAGCATTTGCATGACTGAGAGAGTAAATTGACTGTGGAAGGGGTTCCATGGTGTAAAGGTCAGCACTCTGGACTTTGAATCCAGTGATCCGAGTTCAAATCTCAGTGGAACCTTCAGGTGTGTGCTGTCATGGTTGTGTTCTGGAAAGAAGATGAGTTGAGTAGGCTAGTCAGTTGTGAAATGACACCAGATTGCACGATTCATCAATTCCAGCTGAGAGGATCTGTGGTATGTGACGTCACACCTCTGTGTTGCTAGTTGAATCTTTTTTGGTTTCTTCTTGCATATTCATTTACGATGCTTCTATTTATCCATGCTCTCCCACAGGAGTGTGTTACAATCCCACTTCTGACTCAATTTGTTGCAACTCCACAATCTCTTTCCGCTAGCAACAAAATTTGTGAAAACTTACCTCATTCTTTGGCTTCCGGAACACTAGTGAATAGGCATGGCTTCAGTTTCCGTAGTGTAGTGGTTATCACGTTCGCCTCAGTGGAACCTTCAGGTGTGTGCTGTCGTGGATGCGTTCTGGAAAGAAGATGAGTTGAGTAAAAAGCTCTGTAAAACAGAGCACATGGTCAATTAGCTTTTTAAAAATCTTTATTTTAAAGAAAACGATCAAAACAAGAGTTTTTCTGGAAGAGATTTAAAGAAGTTCTGAATATGCACTGAAGAGAGGTTACATTTGAGTCTATTTTCTTTGTACAAAACTTAAAGCAAAAACCTGAAGTCTGCACACTGAGGAAAACTGGTTTTGAGGATATTTATGAAATTTCCTCCTAATAACCAACTTGGGTCGGTGTCCCCAGTGGAACATTTTATGTGTAGTCTGCAGGTTTCATGTTTTCAGCTGGAGATGGATGCTTTTTGTTCTGTATGTTACATATTTTTATCTTGATCAGGACATTCAGAACGCTTGCATGCACAGGTAAGTCCAGCTTCAGTTCCAGGTGTACTCGTCCATTTAACTGGACCACCATGTTGTCCCAGCGTACATGCACGGGATAGACTGTGTAGGAAACCTTCATGACATTCTGCTGCCTCTAACTTTCTCTGTGGGACATCACGCTGCATGGAAGTGCAGCTGAAATCGCTGCCAACATGTTGTCTTTAAGTCACCTGAAGGGTGATTTTCTCACATGAGGCTGCGGTTACAAAATCAGGATTTTATTAGAGCAGAGCGACAGTCTGGACATGCTTTAAGTGACCACGAGTTGACCCGTAGTCTTAATGGGCTGATTTTCAGTTTAGCCGTCTGACAGAAGAAACAGAAAAATATGTGGATGAGAGCAGCTTTATTGGGAATTTGGCTGGAAATATACACTCATTCTTTCCTGTTTTTACTAAAAGATGCAGAAATGTTAAACTCTGTAACATGTGTTTAGTGCACCAACCCATGCCAACTCAGTTAGCATACATACAGTTATAGGAATAGTTTACTGAATGTCCCATCTTGTAGACAGCCTCAGTGTTGCATTTCCAGTCCAGTCTGCTGTCCAGGTGAACCCTCAGGTATCTGTAATCCTCAACCACCTCTTCACCGAGGATGGAGACGCTGTTCAGCTGACTGCTGCTCCTCCTAAAATCCACAATCATCTCTTTTGTTTGTATTCAGATGAGGCGATAGTTTATTTTCCTATAGATGGGATTGTTTCATGTAGATGTGCTGAGGTGTGACAGGGAAGCTGTTGGTACATGGAGGATGTGAGGTCTGTAGCAGGAGACAGCAGCATGCTGAGTTTGTCTGAACTCTTCCATCTGTCTGATCCCACATTATCCCAAAGCCTGTGAGCTTTTCCATTCCTGACCACACATCCCTCACACTGTTCTGCTGCAGATAGTTTCCCACCGACTTGCTCTCTTCCTTTTTTCTTCACACTCCTCCTTAACTCCCTGTTTTCCTCCATGAAGGCCTTCTTCTTTATGCTCAGTGGCTGCAACACAAGTTCACATCAACCAGGCGTTTGTTCAGAAAACAGCGTCACAGCTTTGGACTCAGGAAGTGTTTCAGATGTCAGCTGTCACTCAGACACACTTTTATAGGGCCTGGATAGCTCAGTTGGTAGAGCATCAGACTTTTAATCTGAGGGTCCAGGGTTCAAGTCCCTGTTCAGGTGAAGAAATGTAATCTACCACTTAACCTGTACTTCCCTCTATGCCTGCACTCTGTTTCTACTCTGTCACCTCTGACAGAGCCTGGCTGATGCTTTTCCTTCTATGTAGCTTATTGTTAGCTTTGCTGTTAGCTGCATCGTTATGTCCTCATTTGTAAGTTATATAAACTATAGAATAATTCTATAGAAACTATAGAAATCACCTTAAATACACCAGCTGCAGAGTGTTGATCACATTCATTGAAACTACAACAGGTTAAGAGCATTTATCATGAATAGTTCTGCTTTATATCAGGGCTTCTTTTCACTTAGCTTTCACTATTTGGACAATCTGTAATGAATTAACACCCAGAACAGAACACAAGACATTACAGAGATAAATCAACGCCGGTGCAGTTTAAACAACAAGGGCATTGTTTGCTTCATTTAAGTGGATATAAAACAAAGCACTTCATCAGAAAAATCAGTGGCAGAAATATATTTTGTAAAGGCCTCAAGAGACACAGATGTTGGAGGAAGTTGCGTAAACTGTGATGATGTCACAAGTTCAGTCGCAGTGGTGCTTCCAGCTTCTCTGGAGTTTGGTTTGTTCCACATAAGGAGCAGTATTCTTTAGTATTTCAGCTTTAGACTGACAACATTTGTTCCTCAGTTTTCCTCTGAGCCACAGAGGTGCTCAGCTTTCATTGTGTCCAATAACTGCAGCTTCTAAAGTGGATTTCATAGCACTGCTGCATCTCTGACAGTTATCAGATCATTTGGGTGGAAACACATACATCACAACCCTCTGAATCTGCTTTCAGTCCCACCTGAACAGTCTCTCACAGTTTCAGACACAAAATGTGTCTTTTAGTTTGAATCTCAGCTGATATCTCCAACAACTGTAGAGGGACTCATATCATTTCACCAGCTGGTGTGATAAACTTACAGAAACACCTGTTATGGTAAATTCGATGTCTGCTAACCTTTTGTGTCTTAGATGACACCTTGTTGTAAATCCAATATCTGCAGACCATTCGTCTCTTGATTAACACATAGACAATAATCATTTAAATGACCATTGTCTCCGGATTCTGCATCTCCCCAAAGTGCGAGACTTTCCCCCAGGGGGTGTGGCAAGGAGACAGTTTGAATAATACACACCTGAAGGAACAAAGCCCCTTCCTCCTGTATAAATGCTTTTAATTCCCTTTGTTCTGGTTCTTTTCTCACCATGAACGCTGACTGGTGAGGACTGACCTCTTTTGCAGGAGAAAATATACACGTGGCCGGCCGGCAGAAACATTGAAAGTCTCTATTTCACTTCTAATCAGATGCAATAGGAAGGTAAGCAAAATCTTAATAGGGAGTTAAGACAAAATTTCCACAACAATGGCAACAAGTGAAGTATCTCAGCGCTGTTCTCGGTATGACAGAACTCTCGCAGGAATACGTAAGACAGAGCCGTGATTTCCGGTTGTAATTTGTATTTATAGCCTCATAGGTTGGACTCACACTCGAGATGAGAAGGTTCAACATGCTTCGTCATATTCTCTGGATCAGCCCAAAACAATGTGTTTGTGTTGAATCTGTCCTTGTTTTCCCAGGCATTCCCAATTGTTTTGTCTTTCTACTCCTTGATCACTTTAGGTCATCATGGAAAAGTACTTGGCTTTGTTCATAATGTCTAAGAACAAAGCCAATTTTTACAATTTGATGAAACAAAACAGAGGGCAGACGTGTCTTTGATCACATGAACTTCTGCACAGATTGATCTCTGAAGACACAGCTCCTTCCTCTGACCCATTTTGAAAGACTGACCATTTCTAACAAACAAACAAAAAAGCTTTTTCTTGATCGCCATAACTTAGGTCTGTCTCAGGAGTTGAAGTACTTCATGAAAATGATGATTTGTAACCGTTGAATGTCAAAGTTGAAAATACATTCATGTCGTTGTCCTGGCCGAGAGGTTAAAGCGATGGATTAGAAATCCATTGGGGTCTCTCCGCGTAGGTTCAAATCCTGCCGACAACGATAACATTATTGACTCAGGGTTGCGAAAAGTTAACCTGGAAAGAAGCACGAGTTGCTTAGACCATTTGATGAAACAAAACAGAGGCCAGACGTGTCTTTGATCACATGAACTTCTGCACAGATTGATCTCTGAAGACACAACTCCTTCCTCTGACCCATTTCGAAGACTGACCATTTCTAACAAACAAAAAAGAAGCTTTTTCTTGATCGCCATAACTTAGGTTTGTGTTAGGAGTTGAAGTACTTCATGAAGATGATGAGTTGTAACCGTTGCATGTCAAAGGTGAACGCGAGTGTATGTCGTTGTCGTGGCCGAGAGGTTAAGGCGATGGATTAGAAATCCATTGGGGTCTCCCTGCGTAGGTTCAAATCCTGCCGACAACGATAAGATTATTGACTCAGGGTTGCGAAAAGTTAACCTGGAAAGAAGCACAAATTCCTTGGACCGTTTGATTAAACAAAGGCCAGACGTGTCGTTGATCACATGAACTTCTGCACAGATTGATCTCTGAAGACACAGCTCCTTCCTCTGACCCATTTTGAAAGATTGACCATTTCTAACAAACAAAAGATAAGCTTTTTCTTGATCGCCATAACTTAGGTCTGTCTCAGGAGTTGAAGTCCTTCATGAAAATGATGAGTTGTAACCGTTACATGTCAAAGGTGAACAAGTATGTATGTCGTTGTCGTGGCTGAGAGGTTAAGGCGATGGATCAGAAATCCATTGGGGTCTCTCCGTGTAGGTTCAAATCCTGCCGACAACAATAGCTTTACTTACTCCGGGTTGCGAAAAGTTAACCTGGAAAGAAGCACAAGTTCCTTGGACCGTTTGATTAAATAAAACAAAGGACTGGCGTGTCGGTGATCACATGAACTTCTGCACAGATTGATCTCTGAAGACACAACTCGCTCCTCAGAATCATTTTGAAGACTGACCATTTCTGACAAACAAAAGATAAGCTTTTTCTTGATCGCCATAACTTAGGTCTGTCTCAGGAGTTGAAGTCCTTAATGAAGATGATGAGTTGTAACCATTGCATGTCAAAGGTGAACAAACGTGTACGCCATTGTCGTGGCCGAGAGGTTAAGGCGATGGATTAGAAATCCATTGGGGTCTCCCCGCGCAGGTTTGAGTCCTGCCGACAACGATAACATTATTGACCCAGGGTTGCAAAAAGTTAATCTGGAAAGAAGCGCAAGTTCCTTAGACCATTTAATTAAATAAAACAAAGGCCAGACGTGTCGTTGATCACATAAACTTCTGCACAGATTGATCTCTGAAGACACAACTCCTTCCTCTGACCCATTTCGAAGGCTGACCATTTCTAACAAACAAAAAATAAGCTTTATCTTGATCGCCATAACTTAGGTCTATCTTAGGAGTTGAAGTACTTCATGAAAATGATGAGTTGTAACCGTTGCATGTCAAAGGTGAACAAGCGTGTATGTCGTTGTCGTGGCCGAGAGGTTAAGGCGATGGATTAGAAATCCATTGGGGTCTCCCCGGCAGGTTCAAGTCCTGCCGACAACGGTAACATTATTGACCCAGGGTTGCAAAAAGTTAATCTGGAAAGAAGCACAAGTTCCATAGACCATTTAATTAAATAAAACAAAGGCCAGACGTGTCGTTGATCACATGAACTTCTGCACAGATTGATCTCTGAAGACACAACTCGTTCCTCTGAATCTTTTTGAAGATTGACCATTTCTAACAAACAAACAAAAAAGCTTTTTCTTGATCGCCATAACTTAGGTCTGTCTCAGGAGTTGAAGTCCTTCATGAAAATGATGAGTTGTAACCGTTGCATGTCAAAGGTGAACAAGCGTGTATGTCGTTGTCGTGGCCGAGAGGTTAAGGCGATGGATTAGAAATCCATTGGGGTCTCCCCGCGCAGGTTCGAGTCCTGCCGACAACGATAGCATTATTGATCCAGGGTTGCAAAAAGTTAATCTAGAAAGAAGCACAAGTTCCTTAGACCATTTAATTAAATAAAACAAAGGCCAGACGCGTCGTTGATCACATGAACTTGTGCACAGATTGGGCTCTGAAGACACAACTCCTTCCTCTGACCCATGTCGAAGACTGACCCTTTCTAGTAAACCAAAAAAAAGCTTTTTCTTGATCGCCATAACTTAGATCTGTCTCAGGAGTTGAAGTCCATCATGAAAATGATGATTTCTAACCGTTGCATGTCAAAGGTGAACAAAAGTGTATGTAGTTGTCGTGGCCGAGAGGTTAAGGCGATGGATTAGAAATCCATTGGGGTCTCCCCGCGCAGGTTCGAGTCCTGCTGACAACGATAACATTAGTGACCCAGGGTTGTGAGAAGTTAACCTGTAAAGAAGCACAAGTTCCTTAGACCATTTGATGAAATAAAACAAAGGCCAGACGTGTCGTTGATCACATGAACTTCTGCATAGATTGATATCTGAAGACACAACTCGTTCCTCTGACCCATTTCGAAGAGTGATCACTTAAACAAAAAAAAAGCTTTTTCTTGAAAATGATGATTTGTAACCTTTGCATGTCAAAGGTGAACAAGCATGTATGTCGTTGTCGTGGCCGAGAGGTTAAGGCGATGGATTAGAAATCCATTGGGGTCTCCCAGCGTAGGTTCAAATCCTGCTGACAACGATAACTTTACTGACTCAGGGTTGCAAAAAGTTAACCTGGAAAGAAGCACAAGTTCCTTGGACCGTTTGATTAAACGAAGGCCAGACGTGTCGTTGATCACATGAACTTCTGCACAGATTGATCTCTGAAGACACAACTCCTTCCTCTGACCCATGTCGAAGACTGACCCTTTCTAGTAAACCAAAAAAAAGCTTTTTCTTGATCACCATAACTGAGATCTGTCTCAGGAGTTGAAGTCCTTGATGAAGATGATGAGTTGTAACCGTTGCATGTCAAAGGTGAATAACGTGTACGTTGTTGTTGTGGCCGAGAGGTTAAGGCGATGGATTAGAAATCCATTGGGGTCTCCCCGCGCAGGTTTAGTCCGGCCGACAACGATAACATTATTGACCCAGGGTTGCGAAAAGTTAACCTGGAAAGAAGCACAAGTTCCTTAAACCATTTGATTAAATAAAACAAAGGCCAGATGTGTCGTTGATCACATGAACTTTTGCACAGATTGATCTCTGAAGAGACACCTCTATCCTCTGACCCATTTCAAAGAGTGACCATTTCTAACAAACAAAAAAAAAGCTTTTTCTTGATCGCCATAACTGAGATCTGTCTCAGGAGTTCAAGTCCTTCATGAAAATGATGATTTGTAACCGTTGCATGTCAAAGGTGAACAAGCCTGTATGTCGTTGTCGTGGCCGAGAGGTTAAGGCGATGGATTAGAAATCCATTGGGGTCTCCCCGTGCAGGTTCGAGTCCTGCTGACAACGATAACATTAGTGACCCAGGGTTGTGAGAAGGTAATTTGTAAAGAAGCACAGGTTCCTTAGACCATTTGATGAAATAAAACAAAGGCCAGACGTATCGTTGATCACATGAACTTCTGCATAGATTGATATCTGAAGACACAACTCGTTCCTCTGACCCATTTTGAAGAGTGACCACTTAAACAAAAAAAAAGCTTTTTCTTGAAAATGATGATTTGTAACCGTTGCATGTCAAAGGTGAACAACCATGTATGTCGTTGTCGTGGCCGAGAGGTTAAGGCGATGGATTAGAAATCCATTGGGGTCTCCACGCGTAGGTTCAAATCCTGCCGACAACGATAACTTTACTGACTCAGGGTTGCAAAAAGTTAACCTGGAAAGAAGCACAAGTTCCTTGGACCGTTTGATTAGACAAAGGCCAGACGTGTCGTTGATCACATGAACTTCTGCACAGATTGATCTCTGAAGACACAACTCCTTCCTCTGACCCATTTCGAAGACCAACCATTTCTAACAAACAAAAAAAAAGCTTTTTCTTGATCGCCATAACTTAGATCTGTCTCAGGAGTTGAAGTCCTTCATGAAGATGATGAGTTGTAACCGTTGCATGTCAAAGGTGAATAACGTGTATGTCGTTGTCGTGGCCGAGAGGTTAAAGCGATGGATTAGAAATCCATTGGGGTCTCCCCGCGCAAGTTTGAGTCCTGCTGACAACCATAACATTATTGACCCAGGGTTGCAAAAAGTTAATCTGGAAAGAAGCGCAAGTTCCTTAGACCATTTAATTAAATAAAACAAAGGCCAGACGTGTCGTTGATCACATGAACTTCTGCACAGATTGATCTCTGAAGACACAACTCCATCTTCTGACCCATTTCGAAGACTGACCATTTCTAACAAACAAAAAAAAAAGTTTTTTCTTGATCGCCATAACTTAGATCTGTCTCAGGAGTTGAAGTCCTTCATGAAGATGATGAGTTGCAACCGTTGCATGTCAAAGGTGAACAGGAGTGTATGTCGTTGTCATGGCCGAGAAGTTAAGGCGATGGATTAGAAATCCATTGGGGTCTCCCCGCGTAGGTTCAAATCCTGCCGACAACGATAACTTTACTGACTCAGGGTTGCGAAAAGTTAACCAGGAAAGAAGCACAAGTTCCTTGGACCGTTTGATTAAACAAAGGCCAGACGTGTCGTTGATCACATGAACTTCTGCACAGATTGATCTCTGAAGACACAACTCCTTCCTCTGACCCATTTCGAAGAGTGACCAATTAAACAAAACAAAAAATTTTTCTTGATCGCCATAACTTAGGTCTGTCTCAGGAGTTAAAGTCCTTCATGAAAATGATGATTTGTAACCTTTGCATGTCAAAGGTGAACAAGCATGTATGTCGTTGTCGTGGCCGAGAGGTTAAGGCGATGGATTAGAAATCCATTGGGGTCTCCCCGCGTAGGTTCAAATCCTGCCGACAACGATAACTTTACTGACTCAGGTTTGCAAAAAGTTAACCTGGAAAGAAGCACAAGTTCCTTGGACCGTTTGATTAAACAAAGGCCAGACGTGTCGTTGATCACATAAACTTCAGCACAGATTGATCTCTGATGACACAACTCCTTCCTCTGACCCATTTCGAAGACTAACCATTTCTAACAAACAAAAAAAAAGCTTTTTCTTGATCGCCATAACTTAGATCTGTCTCAGGAGTTGAAGTCCTTCATGAAGATGATGATTTCTAACCGTTGCATGTCAAAGGTGAATAACGTGTATGTTGTTGTCGTGGCCGAGAGGTTAAGGCGATGGATTAGAAATCCATTGGGGTCTCCCCGCGCAGGTTTAGTCCGGCCGACAACGATAACATTATTGACCCAGGGTTGCGAAAAGTTAACCTGGAAAGAAGCACAAGTTCCTTAAACCATTTGATTAAATAAAACAAAGGCCAGATGTGTCGTTGATCACATGAACTTTTGCACAGATTGATCTCTGAAGAGACACCTCTATCCTCTGACCCATTTCAAAGAGTGACCATTTCTAACAAACAAAAAAAAAGCTTTTTCTTGATCGCCATAACTGAGATCTGTCTCAGGAGTTCAAGTCCTTCATGAAAATGATGATTTGTAACCGTTGCATGTCAAAGGTGAACAAGCCTGTATGTCGTTGTCGTGGCCGAGAGGTTAAGGCGATGGATTAGAAATCCATTGGGGTCTCCCCGTGCAGGTTCGAGTCCTGCTGACAACGATAACATTAGTGACCCAGGGTTGTGAGAAGGTAATTTGTAAAGAAGCACAGGTTCCTTAGACCATTTGATGAAATAAAACAAAGGCCAGACGTATCGTTGATCACATGAACTTCTGCATAGATTGATATCTGAAGACACAACTCGTTCCTCTGACCCATTTTGAAGAGTGACCACTTAAACAAAAAAAAAGCTTTTTCTTGAAAATGATGATTTGTAACCGTTGCATGTCAAAGGTGAACAACCATGTATGTCGTTGTCGTGGCCGAGAGGTTAAGGCGATGGATTAGAAATCCATTGGGGTCTCCACGCGTAGGTTCAAATCCTGCCGACAACGATAACTTTACTGACTCAGGGTTGCAAAAAGTTAACCTGGAAAGAAGCACAAGTTCCTTGGACCGTTTGATTAGACAAAGGCCAGACGTGTCGTTGATCACATGAACTTCTGCACAGATTGATCTCTGAAGACACAACTCCTTCCTCTGACCCATTTCGAAGACCAACCATTTCTAACAAACAAAAAAAAAGCTTTTTCTTGATCGCCATAACTTAGATCTGTCTCAGGAGTTGAAGTCCTTCATGAAGATGATGAGTTGTAACCGTTGCATGTCAAAGGTGAATAACGTGTATGTCGTTGTCGTGGCCGAGAGGTTAAAGCGATGGATTAGAAATCCATTGGGGTCTCCCCGCGCAAGTTTGAGTCCTGCTGACAACCATAACATTATTGACCCAGGGTTGCAAAAAGTTAATCTGGAAAGAAGCGCAAGTTCCTTAGACCATTTAATTAAATAAAACAAAGGCCAGACGTGTCGTTGATCACATGAACTTCTGCACAGATTGATCTCTGAAGACACAACTCCATCTTCTGACCCATTTCGAAGACTGACCATTTCTAACAAACAAAAAAAAAAGTTTTTTCTTGATCGCCATAACTTAGATCTGTCTCAGGAGTTGAAGTCCTTCATGAAGATGATGAGTTGCAACCGTTGCATGTCAAAGGTGAACAGGAGTGTATGTCGTTGTCATGGCCGAGAAGTTAAGGCGATGGATTAGAAATCCATTGGGGTCTCCCCGCGTAGGTTCAAATCCTGCCGACAACGATAACTTTACTGACTCAGGGTTGCGAAAAGTTAACCAGGAAAGAAGCACAAGTTCCTTGGACCGTTTGATTAAACAAAGGCCAGACGTGTCGTTGATCACATGAACTTCTGCACAGATTGATCTCTGAAGACACAACTCCTTCCTCTGACCCATTTCGAAGAGTGACCAATTAAACAAAACAAAAAATTTTTCTTGATCGCCATAACTTAGGTCTGTCTCAGGAGTTAAAGTCCTTCATGAAAATGATGATTTGTAACCTTTGCATGTCAAAGGTGAACAAGCATGTATGTCGTTGTCGTGGCCGAGAGGTTAAGGCGATGGATTAGAAATCCATTGGGGTCTCCCCGCGTAGGTTCAAATCCTGCCGACAACGATAACTTTACTGACTCAGGTTTGCAAAAAGTTAACCTGGAAAGAAGCACAAGTTCCTTGGACCGTTTGATTAAACAAAGGCCAGACGTGTCGTTGATCACATAAACTTCAGCACAGATTGATCTCTGATGACACAACTCCTTCCTCTGACCCATTTCGAAGACTAACCATTTCTAACAAACAAAAAAAAAGCTTTTTCTTGATCGCCATAACTTAGATCTGTCTCAGGAGTTGAAGTCCTTCATGAAGATGATGATTTCTAACCGTTGCATGTCAAAGGTGAATAACGTGTATGTTGTTGTCGTGGCCGAGAGGTTAAGGCGATGGATTAGAAATCCATTGGGGTCTCCCCGTGCAAGTTTGAGTCCTGCTGACAACCATAACATTATTGACCCAGGGTTGCAAAAAGTTAACCTGGAAAGAAGCACAAGTTCCTTAGACCATTTGATTAAATAAAACAAAGGCCAGATGTGTCATTGATCACATGAACTTCTGCACAGATTGATCTCTGAAGAGACACCTCTATCCTCTGACCCATTTCGAAGACTGACCATTTCTAACAAACAAAAAAGCTTTTTCTTGATCGACATAACTTAGGTCTGTCTCAGGAGTTGAAGTCCTTCATGAAAATGATGAGTTGTAACCGTTGCATGTCAAAGGTGAACAAGTGTGTATGTCGTTGTCGTGGCCGAGAGGTTAAGGCGATGGATTAGAAATCCTTTGGGGTCTCCCCGCGCAGGTTTGAGTCCTGCCGACAACGATAATATTATTGACCCAGGGTTGCAAAAAGTTATTCTGAAAAGAAGCACAAGTTCCATAGACCATTTAATTAAATAAAACAAAGGCCAGACGTGTCGTTGATCACATGAACTTGTGCACAGATTGAGCTCTGAAGACACAACTCCTTCCTCTGACCCATGTCGAAGACTGACCCTTTCTAGTAAACAAAAAAAGCTTTTTCTTGATCGCCATAACTTAGATCTGTCTCAGGAGTTGAAGTCCATCATGAAAATGATGATTTCTAACCGTTGCATGTCAAAGGTGAACAAAAGGGTATGTAGTTGTCGTGGCCGAGAGGTTAAGGCGATGGATTAGAAATCCATTGGGGTCTACCCGCGCAGGTTTGAGTCCTGCTGACAACGACAACATTAGTGACCCAGGGTTGTGAGAAGTTAACCTGTAAAGAAGCACAAGTTCCTTAGACCATTTGATGAAATAAAACAAAGGCCAGACGTGTCGTTGATCACATGAACTTCTGCATAGATTGATATCTGAAGACACAACTCGTTCCTCTGACCCATTTCGAAGAGTGACCACTTAAACAAAAAAAAAGCTTTTTCTTGAAAATGATGATTTGTAACCGTTGCATGTCAAAGGTGAACAAGCGTGTATGTCGTTGTCGTGGCCGAGAGGTAAAGGCGATGGATTAGAAATCCATTGGGGTCTCCCTGCGTAGGTTCAAATCCTGCTGACAACGATAACTTTACTGACTCAGGGTTGCAAAACGTTAACCTGGAAAGAAGCACAAGTTCCTTGGACCGTTTGATTAAACAAAGGCCAGACGTGTCGTTGATCACATGAACTTCTGCACAGATTGATCTCTGAAGACACAACTCCTTCCTCTGACCCATTTCGAAGACTAACCATTTCTAACAAACAAAAAAAAAGCTTTTTCTTGATCGCCATAACTTAGATCTGTCTCAGGAGTTGAAGTCCTTCATGAAGATGATGAGTTGTAACCGTTGCATGTCAAAGGTGAATAACGTGTATGTTGTTGTCGTGGCCGAGAGGTTAAGGCGATGGATTAGAAATCCATTGGGGTCTCCCCGCGCAGGTTCGAGTCCTGCCGACAACGATAACATTATTGACCCAGGGTTGCAAAAAGTTAATCTGAAAAGAAGCACAAGTTCCATAGACCATTTAATTAAATAAAACAAAGGCCAGATGTGTCGTTGATCACATGAACTTCTGCACAGATTGATCTCTGAAGACACAACTCATTCCTCTGACCCATTTCGAATACTGACCATGTCTAACAAACAAAAAAAAAAGCTTTTTCTTGATCGCCATAACTTAGGTCTGTCTCAGGAGTTGAAGTCCTTCATGAAGATGATGAGTTGTAACCGTTGCCTGTCAAAAGTGAACAAAAGTGTATGTAGTTGTCGTGGCCGAGAGGTTAAGGCGATGGATTAGAAATCCATTGGGGTCTCCCCGCGTAGGTTCAAATCCTGCCGACAACGATAACATTATTGACCCAGGGTTGCAAAAAGTTAACCTGGAAAGAAGCACAAGTTCCTTAGACCATTTGATTAAATAAAACAAAGGCCAGACGTGTCGTTGATCACATGAACTTCTGCACAGATTGATCTCTGAAGAGACACCTCTATCCTCTGACCCATTTCGAAGACTGACCATTTCTAACAAACAAAAAAGCTTTTTCTTGATCGCCATAACTTAGGTCTGTCTCAGGAGTTGAAGTCCTTCATGAAGATGATGAGTTGTAACCGTTGCATGTCAAAGGTGAACAAACGTGTACGGCATTGTCGTGGCCGAGAGGTTAAGGCGATGGATTAGAAATCCATTGGGGTCTCCCCGCGTATGTTCAAATCCTGCCGACAACGATAACTTTACTGACTCAGGGTTGCGAAAAGTTAATCTGGAAAGAAGCACAAGTTCCTTGGACCATTTAATTAAATAAAACAAAGGCCAGACGTGTCGTTGATCACAGGAACTTCTGCACAGCTTGAGCTCTGAAGAGACACCTCTATCCTCTGACCCATTTCGAAGACTGACCATTTCTAACAAACAAACAAAAAAGCTTTTTCTTGATCGCCATAACTTAGGTCTGTCTCAGGAGTTGAAGTCCTTCATGAAAATGATGAGTTGTAACCGTTGCATGTCAAAGGTGAACAAGTGTGTATGTCGTTGTCGTGGCCGAGAGGTTAAGGTGATGGATTAGAAATCCATTGGGGTCTCCCCGCGCAGGTTCGAGTCCTGCCGATAACATTAGTGACCCAGGGTTGTGAGAAGTTAACCTATAAAGAAGCACAAGTTCCTTAGACCATTTGATGAAATAAAACAAAGGCCAGACGTGTTGTTGATCACATGAACTTCTGCACAGATTGATCTCTGAAGACACAACTCTTTCCTCTGACCCATTTCGAAGACTGACCATTTCTAACAAACAAAAAAAAAGCTTTTTCTTGATCGCCATAACTTAGATCTGTCTCAGGAGTTCAAGTCCTTCATGAAAATAATGATTTGTAACCGTTGCATGTCAAAGGTGAACAAGCATGTATGTCGTTGTCGTGGCCGAGAGGTAAAGGCGATGGATTAGAAATCCATTGGGGTCTCCCCGCGTAGGTTCAAATCCTGCTGACAACGATAACTTTACTGACTCAGGGTTGCAAAACGTTAACCTGGAAAGAAGCACAAGTTCATTGGACCGTTTGATTAAACAAAGGCCAGACGTGTCGTTGATCACATGAACTTCTGCACAGATTCATCTCTAAAGACACAACTCCTTCCTCTGACCCATTTCGAAGACTAACCATTTCTAACAAACGAAAAAAAAGCTTTTTCTTGATCGCCATAACTTAGATCTGTCTCAGGAGTTGAAGTCCTTCATGAAGATGATGAGTTGTAACCGTTGCAAGTCAAAGGTGAATAGCATGTATGTTGTTGTCATGGCCGAGAGGTTAAGGCGATGGATTAGAAATCCATTGGGGTCTCCCCGCGCAGGTTCGAGTCCTGCCGACAACCATAACATTATTGACTCAGGGTTGCGAAAAGTTAATCTGGAAAGAAGCACAAGTTCCTTAGACCATTTGATTAAATAAAACAAAGGCCAGACGTGTCGTTGATCACATGAACTTCTGCACAGATTGATCTCTGAAGACACAACTCCTTCCTCTGACCCATTTCGAAGACTGACCATTTCTAACAAACAAACAAAAAAGCTTTTTCTTGATCGCCATAACTTAGGTCTGTCTTAAGAGTTGAAGTCCATCATGAAGATGATGAGTTTTAACCATTGAATGTTAAGGGTAAACACACATGTGTATGTGGTTGTCGTGGCCGAGAGGTTAAGGTGATGGATTTGATATCCATTGGGGTCTCCCCGCGCAGGTTGGAGTCCTGCCGACAACGATAACACTATTGACTCAGGGTTGCGAAAAGTTAACCTGGAAAGAAGAACAAGTTCCTTAGACCATTTGATGAAATAAAACAAAGGTCAGACGTGTCGTTGATTGTATGAATTATCTCTGAAGACACAACTCCTTCCTCTGACCCATTTTGAAGACTGACCATTGCTAGAGGTTGTCAGATACTGACAGTAGGACACAGACTGGTGCAAATTGGCGCTCCCTGTGTGGCGATTGCGCTGTTTGCGCAGCCTGTCATGCTAGCCAAATACGTGGTGGCCAATGGGCAATAATAAACCTTCCACGTAAAACAACAACTTGCACACTGCAGAAACGTCACACCACTTTATAAACCATCCGACAATAAAGTCACAAGCCTTACCATCAAAACCATATGCATGGTTCTCACATTACTGGCATGGGGACGTTACAAAACAACTTTATAAACAGCATGTCACTTACCTCTTGTCAGTAGGCGCGCTCATGTGAAAGCCCAAAAGAGTCAATGGACGATAATCCCATATACAAAACAATTATCTTCTCTAGAAAAACTGCGTTCAAGTATTTAAAACATTACAACAATATTGTTGTAATGTTTTAAATACTTGAACGTTTTTTTGACGGATTCCACACCTTGCAACAGATCGAACTTCCCCGACAGATTTAATGTTACAGACTTAAAACTTGGCCAGTTTACTCTTAAGACATGGGGGGAAAAAATTCATGGGGAAACTTTTTCAAAACTCAAAGGGCGTGGCCGTGGCAACGCCTCAAAGTTTGATGACTCGCCATCACTTGCCACAAAAAATTACCTAGATTATAACTCCCACATTCATTATCCAATCTGTCCCAAACTTCGTACGGTGAATGCTGGACCCAGCCTGAACGCGTACATATCATAGTGACATCCACCTATAGCGCCACCTGCTGGTGTGAAACGTCTTTTTTTTTTCCACACCTCGTGTTTCATCAAACTCCTCCTACAGATTTAATGGTAACTGCTCCAAACTTGGCCAGATTACTCTTAAGCCATGTGGAGAAAGAATGATGGAGAAACTTTTCCTAACCCTGAACGGTGTGGGCGTGGCCAGGCGGTGAAAATTGTGTGATGGCGTTTGTGATTTGAAAGCCTTATCATCATCATCGCAAGATTATGAAACTTGGCACACACGTCTACCCTGTCGACCTCGTACGTATGTAAAGGGTATCGTGTTTGGGCAGAGCAAAATAGCTCAGTGGCGCTCCCTAGAAATTTTCAAAAACCCCTGCACATTTGGGTTATTATGTGCTTGTACGTACGCAGAGGGTATCGTGCATGTGGGCAGAGCTGTGCTACTACAGCATCCAGCGCATGCCCCAACGTACGCACATCTCGGTCCCGCATACAGCTGCTTGTAGCTTTCTAGTTTTATTTGCTTACACTAAGATCATTTGAGCGACTGAATCTATGATGAAGAATTTTGAGTGTGACTTCAGGCTAATGTGAAAGAGCTGTCTTTACTTAATGTTAATATTTCTGATTCCACTTCTTAAAAGCAGGCTTTTCAAACAATGCTTCTGTCGCAACATTTTTATTTGCCTACACGAAGTTCATTTGGGCGATTGAATCTATCATGAAGAATTTTGAGTGTGACTTCAGGCTAATGTGAAAGAGCTGTCTTACTTTCAGTTTGCATCCACCTTTGCCACATTCAGCTGTTAATCATTTCCTCCACAGAGGACAAAGGAAAGACAACTGGAGAATGCGGGCGTCGATCCCGCTACCTCTCACATGCTAAGCGAGCGCTCTACCATTTGAGCTAATTCCCCTTCGGTTGATGTATTATTAGCGCTTCCAAATTAACGAACCCTTTCTGACCAAACGATCCATTCCTTGATACATCAAAAGGAATAGATCTCACAACTGAAGCTTGTTGGTTTTTCTCAGAGTGGTTGAATGTATCAAGTAGAGTCTTGCGTTCGATCAGTGAGACATGGAAAATCCGTAGTGTTTCATGGTTTGGCAGATTCTTTTTTCTTTCCGATTTTAAACAAATTTGAATTTGCACATTAGTTGGTTTGTCTTTATAGGATGATCATTAAAGCCTCTCACCAGAAGAGCACCTAAAAGATTTCTGAGGAGTGCGGACATCAATCCCGCCACATTTTGCCTGAAAAGCAAGCCCTTTATAATTTGATATAGTTTGTCTTCCATATTTGGGTATATTCTGAAGAGATTGTAATAACCCCAACCTTAAATTTGACTTATCCTAAGTGCAATTGCTTTTGTTTCGCCCAATTTTAAATCAAACAACCTCAAACATCCCTACATGGTACCACATTTAGATAATAATGATTCTATTTTTGTGAAAGGAGGATAAATTCATATCCTCTGCACGCAAGACCATTGTATCTAATGAGGCTCCAATTTTGAGACCAAAATTATACCAGCTGTAGTTTAAGACGGAATTTTTTATGGTCAAACTAACAAGCGAGAGGGCGAGGTGGCCGTACCCGCCAGTTTCTGGACTGTCTCTGAGGTCCGAACATATCCTAACATTTTCCGAACATATTGCTACATTTCCTAACAGGTCCTAACCAAGGTCCTAACACATCAAAGAGTTTCAAACGAGGTCCTAACACAATTCCGAACAACTCCTAACAAATCCTAACAAAGTCACTTGATGTAGAAGGCGGGGTTAAAATGGGGCAAAAGGGACTACATGGCGAGGGGAAAGAAAAAAGGGGGGAAAGAGAGAGAAAGAAGAGGAGGAAAAAAAATATATATTTTTTTTATCTACTCTTCTATCTTCTCAACATTGTTTACACACAGTTCTGCACTTGTTGCAAGGTTTATCATCACTTTAATTGTCATGTCTCTTGTGGGATACGAACCAGTGCTGTGGCAATTTCACTTGCAAGCCCCTTTCACACTGAGGAATAACCCGCGTTTAATCCTCAAATTTAGCGTGTCCGCTGTTGCGTTCACACTGCCGACCTGGGCTGCCGCGTCAACTCGACTCGCCTTTCGTCGGACCCTAGTCTTTTTGCCGAGCCGAGTTTGGTGTGAACGCAATTGACGCGGGTCGGACGTGGGCGTGGCGTGAGGAGTTCAAAAGGCAGAATGGACAGCTGATTCAGAACAACAGCGACAGGTGAGGACAAGTTTTACTCTGTTTTAGCCTACATCAAGTTCGAGACATTTTTTGATATGGCCAACTGGGGAGACAAGGAGGTCCGCGAGCTCCTCAGCCTCCGAGCAGAGGACATTATTTACCGCCACATTTCAGGGACTATAGTGCTCTTGTATTCTCCGCATATGTTCTTTGGCGGCATCCCACGTTGTAACCATCCACACCCCGTAAAATAACATCTCCATGAACTGCATATACAATTTCAAAAACGAATCCTCAAGGTGTATTTAACCCTACCTCCGACGTATGGCTTGTGCCTACGTCATTGTACACGCCCAGCATTTTATGTGTTTCGTGTGACGCTCTGCCACTAGGCAACGCCCCCTGAACTCGGCTTCAGGCGACACGGGTCACCCTGACACGCCAAGCGTTCACATTGCTCGACGCGGGTCGAAGGTGCAATTTGGACCCGCTAAGGTAGCGGGTCGCAGTGTGAAAGGGGCTTTAGCTTGCTCTCTCGTCTCGCAATGTATTTTGGGTAACGTAGTCATTTTTAACACAGGAACTCTTTTTCCATACAAATCACCAAAGTAATAACCCTGTGATTATGCAGTTACGCACATGAATGCATTTAATATGATGAAATGAATATGATACAATATTCAAATAATTAACTCAAATTGCCATATGCTACATTTAAAGTTAAAACAGTATTAACAGTCTATAACTGTAAATGTAAATAACTCCCCAACATGTTTCCCCTCCTTCTTTATTGTAATCTAAATTATTTGAGAGACTACATCTGTGCAGCACAAAGAAATAAAACAAATTCCAAATTGAGCAGCAAAGAGTGTTGTGTTTTGTGAATAAATGTAAATGATTCTGGCTTTGGTTTTCACAATCACATTCAGTGGATGATACTCACTGTCCTGTTATTCAAGAGGAAATTAAATAAAAACATGAAGGCTGTTTTTGGCAAAAATTATTAACTTTAATTTAACATACACTATATACATATCGTTCAGGAGGTCAGGAGTGCATTAAGTATGTACATGCCCGTCCCTCTTGTCTCACTGAAACATAACCGAACAGAACAGAACTTTTGGCACCCTCACGCACACACACACACACACACACACACACACACACACACACACACACACACACACACTCACTCACTCACTCACTCACTCACTCACTCACTCACTCACACACTCACACACACACACTCACGCAGCAGCTCCCACACTGTGCACCTCAGCTCTGGCCCTGTCATATATCCACGCCAATGTGGCACCCCTGAGAGGGAATGGCCACATTAATATTATTTTATGTAAATGCTGTGTTAATGGGACACTTTTCATTAATGTATTTATTTTTATTTAAAACAAAAGCCGGAAAAAACATATAAAACGGGTTATTTTATTTTGAAAGCAGGGGGGGGCGGAACGTTTGTGGTTGCTCCAGGTGTTCGGGGGTACGGTAATAGAGCGCCACCTTTCGCTGCTCCCTCAGACACACTCTGGAGGAAAACAAAGAAGCCTCGTGTTTCATTACTCCGTTCTTCACCTGCTTTCACAGGTCGGTAGTGTGGTGAACACCGATAAAAATATTGTTTGTACTGTTGCTTGTTACCTGTGTTAATATAAACCAGAGAGTTAAGATGTTTCGGCCGAGTTAATTACAGGAAAAGCGAGTTTGTAACGAGGGAAGTTTCCCGTCTTGCTGCCATTAGAGCTGAGCTCGTTATGGTTTAGCGCTCGTTAAGGAGAGCCGGTGCGCTGGATATACTGTGAAACTGTTTTGGGTAAAATGTATTTCGTTATGGTGTTTTATGAATATTTACTGTTATATTAATTATATAAGTGACTGAGCTGGTGAGCTGATAAGCTAAGGGAACACGAGCACTAAGCAATTCTGTGTGGTTAACAGATTACTTACCAACATACTGGATTTCTATGATACACTTTAAATAGTGGTTTTAACAGTTAATTACTGAACAATACAAACAGGTAACGTGTTTACTGATATTGTTTGATATAATTTCTGTGTGTAAAAGAAGAAAGGTGATGAGTAGAGAAACTGAAAAAGAGGGTTAAAGTGAACATGTGTCAGTTGAGTTAAATGTGAACAAAGAACCAGTGAATAAGAAGATTGTCTAGTGTTTACATAGCTTTTATTTTATGTAAAATAAATCAGACTCAGACACACTCTGGAGGAAAACAAAGAAGCCTCGTGTTTCATTACTCCGTTCTTCACCTGCTTTCACAGGTAACTTATTTGTCTACGTGGTCCCTGTGCACGGGGCCTGTAACAAATCTTGGGGGCTCGTCCGGGATCGGCGCCGCCTTCCGGTTCGGAGCTGATCCATTGATGACATCTGGGACCAGGACCAGAGCTGATGTGGGCTGAGCGAGCAGTGACTTGGAGCCGAGACTGAACCGTCGTGCCGAGTGACCGAGCGAGAGGGACAGCGGGGAGCTACAGCCATGGCCGGGAGTGGGAGGAAGCGCCTAGTGTGGGACATTAGGAAAAGCCTCCACAACCTGACAACAACAGAGCTCTACCAGGTCGCCGAAAAAGTTGGTCCAGTGGCCGGTCGGGATCAGCCAGACATCGACAAGGAAGATCCGGAGGACTGCTTCGACCACATCAGTTCTTTCATGAACAGTAAGCCCTTACTTGAGTTAGAGGACGGTGGGATGGGGGAGTTGTTAGTGTTAATGGACTTCATTGATGATTTGGTAAAGAATCGAGAGCTACTGTATAGAACCAATGAAGATGAGGATAAAGATCCCTACACTACACAGACAGTAGCACCTACAGCTCACTCCACAGGTGACATGGGTGTTAGTCCCTCACAAACTGTACCTTTGATCACTACAGCTAACATGGTTGATCAGTCTCAAGTTGTAGGCGCAGCTAGTCAGACTGGCCCAGTCAGTTCTGTTTCTGATAACAAGTCCAGTGACAGTTCCACAGTTAACCCTGTGAGAACATCAGCTAAAGCAGTCTCCAGTATCACAAATACTGAACTACAGGAAATGTTAAACAGCTATGAGGAGCTTGGTAAAAGGCTTAGGCAGAGTGTAATGTTACCTGCTGAACAGTCACCACAACACTCTTCAGGGTCACCAGCTCAAGTTAACAACACCCATAGTGACTCACCCAGAACCAGTTCACATGGGCAGCCCATGGCCCAGCCTGCCCGGGAAGGGTTAATCTCTTTGAGAGCTCTTTCCTACATCCAGAGAAGAGAGTTTAAAGTGCAAGGGGGTCAGGTTGGCAATCATTCATCAGACATAAGCTATAACAACATTTGCAAACAGATGGATGAGGGGATCAGAGAAGGCTTCCCTGACACAGAGATAGTACGCGGTGTGCTCAGAATAATAAAGCCCGGAACTTTCAAAGACATGCTAATCAATAAAGACAATCTCACCGTAATAGAACTGAAGGGTTTTCTCCAGGCCCACCTGAGAGAGAAAAACAGTACAGAACTATTTCAAGAGTTAATGTGTGCCCGACAAGAAGAGAGTGAGACGCCACAGCAGTTCCTCTACCGTGTGATAGGGTTGAAGCAGCGTGTCCTCTTCACATCCAAACTGTCAGACTCAGGCATACAGTATAGTCCAGCTACTGTTCAGGATGTCTTTTTACATTCAGTCTACCAGGGGCTAGGCTATAAACACAGTGACATTCGACGAGAGTTAAAGCCTCTATTGTCAAGTGGTGAGGTTAGTGATGAAACAATCCTGCGCCACATAATGAGAATCACTAGCGAGGAAAGTGAGAGACAAAAAAGAATCGGTTCTTCTCGTAGGCAGAACACAACCAGTGCACACAGTGTTCAGTCTGAACTCAGCACCGCTCAAGAGTGCAGTAAGCAAGATAAACCAGTCCACACAACAAAGACAGACCCAATCAAAGAGCTTACAGCTAAAGTTAATGAGCTCACCGGACTGGTGGAAGCGATGAGACAACAGACCCTGTTGCGACCATCAGACCCAGTGAACCCATATACACAAAACAGGTCAAGAAACAGAGGAGACAAACCTTTTGGGTGTCCGAAATGTGTTGAACTGAACTGCTCAGACTGTCGCTATTGTTTCTTCTGCGGGGAAGAGGGTCACAGGGCGCTTGGTTGTTTAAAGAAACCAAAGGACCAGGGAAACGCAAACCGGTCTCTGCAGCGGGGCAGCCAGTGACCGAGTCCAGTAAAGAGCCCCAGACTGAGCACCTAAGCGAGGTAAAGGCCCAAACTAGCTGTCACCACAGCAAATCAGGTTCTCCCTTGTCAGTTACACCAGAAGTAGCTAACTCTCAACAAGGTGAGACACTTGCTCCGTCTAGTGTTAAGTCACTTCACACTAAACGTGGAGCAGTCGCTAAGTTAATTGGGAAGAAATCCCTTATACAATGTAACTTAAACGGTTTAGCAGTGAAAGCATTACTTGATACAGGTGCTCAAGTTAGTATCATAAGTCGAGAGTGGAAAGACAGATACTTACCCGACTTAATCATGCGACCACTGTCAGAAATCATTGAGGAAATGGATAAGTTAAAAGTGTGTGCAGTCAATGGGGAATCCATACCATTCGATGGCTGGGTACCCATCATGATCAACTTACCTGGGGGTGAGGACCCCAGCCTCTCCATCAGTACTCCAGTCCTCGTCAGCACGTTGCCTACTTTGGACAAACCATTGATTGGTTTCAATGTTCTGGAGCAGATCATTGAGGGACAACCAGAACGGTTGATACCTACTCTTGTCACGTTGCTTTGTAATGCCATCTGTCTTCCCCCTGAGAAAGCGGAAGCGATGGTGAACTTCATTCAGACGGTAGAGCCAAACGTGACACAAGGCCGCTTAAGAACAGGTGAAAGGGACGTGGTTAGGTGCCGGGTTCCACCCACCATGAACTCGTCCGATTTTCTGGTGTTGTTTGAGGCTGATGAGAGCAGTCCGGCCCTAGAGCAGCTAGATGTCTTGACAGGGTTAGTCGAAATACAAAATGCAGCTAAACCCTATGTCACAATCGCTGTAAATAACGACACCAAACATGACATTACCTTGACCGGAAAGACAGTCTTAGGCACCTTACAGCCGATTGAACGAATTGTGGGGACTGAAACCCAAAATGAACCACAACCTACGGTAACAGTTCACAAAGTAACGGTTGAATCAGCTGCACCTGCTGCGACTTCTTGGCTCCCACCAGTCAATCTTGATCATCTAGAAGAGGAACAACAAGAGATTGTCAAGAGGATGTTGCTTGAGGAGTGCGGAGCTTTCGCAAAGGATGGGAATGATATTGGCTGCAACCCCAATCTACAAATGGTAATTAACCTAAAAGATGATATACCAGTGCAGCGAGCATATACTTCCATACCAAAGCCACTAATACGGGAAGTTAAAGAGTATGTTCAAGACCTCCTTGTGAGGGGATGGATAGTAAAATCCAAGTCCTCTTATGCTGCTCCCATTGTGTGCGTGCGAAAGAAGGACGGTTCACTCCGTCTGTGTATAGACTATCGTCTATTAAACCAGAAAACTGTGCCCGATAGGCATCCATTGCCTCGCATACGTGACTTGCTCGACACCTTAGGTGGAAACTCCTGGTTCAGTATTCTCGACCAAGGCAAGGCCTATCACCAGGGTTTGGTGGCTGAAGCCTCACGTCATCTAACCGCCTTCACCACACCCTGGGGCCTATACGAATGGGTGAGAATCCCTTTCGGGCTCACCAACGCACCTGCTACCTTCCAGAGAAGTATGGAAGAGATCCTGAGTTCTCTGATGGATGACTGTTGCATACCATACCTTGATGACATTCTTTGCTACTCAAAGTACTTCGAAACTCATGTCGAGGTGGTTCGCAAAGTGCTTCAGGCGCTACAAGTCCACGGCGTAAAGCTCCGTCCTGAAAAGTGTGAGCTATTTAGGGCTGAAGTTCGTTATGTTGGGCGTCTTGTTAGCGCGGAAGGAGTCAGGGTTGACCCAAAAGATCTCGAGGCCGTCTTGGCTCTGAAGGCCAAATCACCACAGACCGTAGGTGACCTTAGGCGTGTCTTTGGCTTCCTTAGCTACTATCGTTCGTACATACAGGACTTCTCAAGAATAGCTCAGCCGTTGTACGGACTACTTCAAGTCAAGTCTTCAGAACAGTCTGCTTACAGCCGTCAGAGTAGAACCAAAGGGCCCCAACTGTCATCTAGGGCGCCCATAAACTGGACTCCTGAACATCAGAAGGTACTTGAGCAACTGATTGATATGCTAACTCATCCTCCAGTCCTAGCATATCCGGACTTTGACCAGCCTTTCGTTTTGCACACGGATGCGTCTGAGAAGGGACTTGGCGCTGTGCTCTACCAACAACAAAACGGGAAGTTGCGCGTCATAGGCTATGGATCACGAACTCTGTCACCTGCCGAACAAAACTACCACCTGCACAGTGGCAAGTTAGAGTTTCTGGCTCTTAAGTGGGCGGTGTGCGAAAAGTTTTGAGATTATCTTTTCTACGCACCACACTTCACGATTTACACCGATAACAACCCACTTACATACATCATGAGCACAGCCAAACTTAATGCGGTCGGCCATCGTTGGGTTGGGGAGCTATCAGATTTCCGATTTAGCATTAAGTACAGGCCGGGGAAGACTAACATAGATGCAGATACGCTGTCCCGTGTCCCTCTTGACCTTAACCATCTAACATCCGAGTGCACAGAAGAGTTGTCACAGGAGGTGGTCAGCGCGGCTTGGGAAGGAACACGAGTAGCCCAGCAGAAGGATGTTGCTTGGGCAGCAGTCCTGTTGACTTCAGCTCAGGATGTCATCTTGCAGCCTTGCGCACCCCTCCAGGAAATCAAACCTGATGATTTGATTCAGGCTCAAAAGAATGATCCGACAATGAAAGAGGTCATCAGACTCAAGGAGTCAAATACCAGACTCACTGAAGGCATCAGGAAGTCTTTCAAGGGATCTGCTTGTAAACTACTTCGCGAGTGGAGTCGTTTACACATCGAAAATGGAATCCTGTACCGACGAACACCTGAAAGGAGACAGCTTGTCTTACCTCTGACATACCAACCTGTCGTCTTGAAACATCTACATGACCAAATGGGCCATGTTGGTACTGAAAGAGTGCTTCATCTTGCGAGAGAGAGGTTCTATTGGCCTCACATGAAAAGGTGCATAGAGGACTATGTAACCAAAAAATGTTCTTGCATTAAACAAAAGAAACCGACAGTTCATGTGCGCGCACCCATGAGTAGCTTGAAGTCAAACTCGCCACTTGAACTAGTCTGTATTGACTACTTGCATCTTGAGAAAAGTAAAGGGGGGTACGAGTACATTTTGGTGGTAGTTGACCACTTTACGCGGTTCGCTCAGGCCTACCCAACCAAAAATAAGTCCGGTCGGACAGCAGCCGAGCGGATCTATAATGATTTCGTACCTCGCTTCGGATTCCCAAACAAGCTGCATCACGATCAGGGGCGAGAATTCGAGAACGAGCTCTTCCGAACTCTCGGGCAGCTCTCTGGAGTTGGTCATTCTCGCACGTCTCCCTACCATCCCCAGGGTAATCCCGCTGAACGCTTTAACAGAACTCTGTTGCAGATGTTGCGTACCCTGACGGACAAAGAAAAAGAAGCGTGGAAAGATCATCTCCCGCAGGTTATACACGCGTATAACTGTACACGCCACGAGTCCACGGGCTATTCGCCACATTTCTTGCTTTTCGGTTGTCACCCCCGCCTTCCGGTAGATCTTTTGTTTTGTTTGGCTGAGCAGGCTGACCCCGTGTCACCCAAGGGTTATGCTGAAAAATGGCGCACAAGAATGACAGAAGCCTATCGTGTTGCTAACAAGAATAGCCTGTCATCTAGTGCTAAGGGGAAATCTTACTACGATCAGAAGGTGCGGGGAGTAGTACTGAAACCAGGGGACAGAGTGTTGGTTAGGAATCTAGGGGAGCGGGGTGGACCGGGCAAACTACGTTCCTATTGGGAGAAAAGGGTGTATGTGGTCAGGGAACAGGTTTCAGACAATCCAGTCTATGTGATCCACCCAGAAGGTGATCACCAGGGCAGAACTAGGACCCTGCACAGAAACCTACTCCTATTAGTTAACGAGTTGCCAGTGGAAATTCCACAACCAGCCACTAAACCAGTCTCGAAACAAAGACAGGCAAATGCTCAGGCGAGAGCAAAGAACAATTCAAACTGGATGGAAAATGATGAGACTTCGGATTCAGAGGAGGACTCAGGAAATGGATATTGGCTGAGGATACCATCAACTTGGGCTGAGCCCAGAGCAGCAGTTGCTCCTGGGAAATTCGATGTCAACCAGGACAGGAGGAAACCAATGTGTCGGACTCGGGTTCCGTCTGAAGAAAAGTCTGTTCAGCGTCTAAAGGATCGTGATGAGTCAGGCCAGAGGAGGCCGGTAATGGAGGTCCAAGGCATGGTTGAGAACCTGCCAGAAATGGCTGTGGTCCATGAGGGAAGTCAGCCAGAAATGGAGAGTCAGGTGGCACCTGAGACTGGTTCCACGATTCTAGTAGATGATGTCGTTTTAGAAGCGAACCAGGATGAGTGGCCAGAGGGAGATGAAGTTGAACTAGGGAGCAGTGACAACTTGCCTCAGTCAGATGTAGAGCCTGAGTTCCCTCAGGGCGGGTGTTGTGAGGAGCCAGTAACAGACTCTCAGTCTAACTCACCTACTCCCCTGAGGCGGTCCACGAGGCAGAGGCGTCCAGGCCAAATGCTCACCTACTCATCTCTGGGTCATCCAACATACCAGTCACGTCCCTCAGTAAATGCAGTAGATACTTACCTTGTGCCTCCTGCTGACTTGTGGTACCCACAACCATACTTATCTTTTGTCCAGTTCCCATATCTATCCTTTCCCTACCCAGTGTGTAGCTATTAGAGAGAAACAGCAGTCATAAAGCACTACTACCCACAAACAAGCAATGACATGAAGTTGAAAACGAAATATTCCTAAGTGCTTTGAAGTTTTGATTATGGGAAGGATTTTGAATATTTCTATTTTTTGAGTTTTGAAATATAGTGATTGAAATGGCCAATTTTGTTTAAAGTGTCAGGAGCCACTTTTGTTGTCGGGGAGCGTGTGGCACCCCTGAGAGGGAATGGCCACATTAATATTATTTTATGTAAATGCTGTGTTAATGGGACACTTTTCATTAATGTATTTATTTTTATTTAAAACAAAAGCCGGAAAAAACATATAAAACGGGTTATTTTATTTTGAAAGGAGGGGGGCGGAACGTTTGTGGTTGCTCCAGGTGTTCGAGGGTACGGTAATAGAGCGCCACCTTTCGCTGCTCCCTCAGACACACTCTGGAGGAAAACAAAGAAGCCTCGTGTTTCATTACTCCGTTCTTCACCTGCTTTCACAGGTCGGTAGTGTGGTGAACACCGATAAAAATATTGTTTGTACTGCTGCTTGTTACCTGTGTTAATATAAACCAGAGAGTTAAGATGTTTCGGCCGAGTTAATTACAGGAAAAGCGAGTTTGTAACGAGGGAAGTTTCCCGTCTGGCCGCCATTAGAGCTGAGCTCGTTATGGTTTAGCGCTCGTTAAGGAGAGCCGGTGCGCTGGATATACTGTGAAACTGTTTTGGGTAAAATGTATTTCGTTATGGTGTTTTATGAATATTTACTGTTATATTAATTATATAAGTGACTGAGCTGGTGAGCTGATAAGCTAAGGGAACACGAGCACTAAGCAATTCTGTGTGGTTAACAGATTACTTACCAACATACTGGATTTCTATGATACACTTTAAATAGTGGTTTTAACAGTTAATTACTGAACAATACAAACAGGTAACGTGTTTACTGATATTGTTTGATATAATTTCTGTGTGTAAAAGAAGAAAGGTGATGAGTAGAGAAACTGAAAAAGAGGGTTAAAGTGAACATGTGTCAGTTGAGTTAAATGTGAACAAAGAACCAGTGAATAAGAAGATTGTCTAGTGTTTACATAGCTTTTATTTTATGTAAAATAAATAAGACTCAGACACACTCTGGAGGAAAACAAAGAAGCCTCGTGTTTCATTACTCCGTTCTTCACCTGCTTTCACAGGTAACTTATTTGTCTACGCGGTCCCTGTGCACGGGGCCCGTAACACCAACAGACAGAGAGACGGACCGGAACAACCCAGAGACAGACAGACAAACACCAGAGAGAGCCAAGTAATGGAGACATTAGCCGCTTTCGGACTGTAGGAACCTTTGGCAGTTCTAATAACCTTTTAATCCGCGGGGCCGTTTTCTCCCGTGTTCGGACATACAGGAACTCGGGGCTATCTCCCTTAGTTCCTATAACTATTTAGCTCCTTCTCCGAGGTCGGGTCTTTTCATAGTTCTTATAGAACGAATCTAACGGAGGTGTGTGGTGGTCGGTAGCTACGCCCCATGTCATGCTATCACGGCTGAAATGTTTCCTCATAGACACAGACACAACCGGCGGGTGTTTAATAAGTTAAACTTACACTGGTCTCATTTGTCTGCAGCGCTCTGCTCTCCTTTCTTCCTTCATGAAATGAAAAAGTATCGTCTCCTGACTCTCTCTGTGAGCTCTTCCAGCCTCGATATTAGACGCCTGATGTGATTGTCCATGATTAACATCACCATCATGCAGACCATAAACACGGTGGCCTCCCCGCTCTCCATATTAGCTTCTTGGTGGTGGTTTTTCTACTCTCCTTACTTTTACCGTTTTGTTTTGTGTTTGAATGTAGCGGTAAACGGCTAACGGCTAACACGTCACTGAAGCAGAGGGCTGCTCGCGGCGCATCAGTCCCTATCAGGTCCCGACTCATGTGCGAATGCAGACTGAAACAGAGGGACAGTTATCAGAACGAAATTCGAGTAGGACAGTTCTGATGACTGCGTTCCTATAACTACTCTGTCCGAAAGCGGCTTATAGGCCTTCACTCTTCCTCCAGTCATCCAGGGTCTGTCCTGACTCTGGACAGTAGCACCGCCCCTTTAGCTGGGTGTGTCCAGTCTGTTTGTTTTTGTCCTGGCCACACACTTTGCAGGTGTAGAGGTATGTCTCCTTTTTCAGCCTCTTCCGGGGCTGTTCCCCCCTTGCCATTCGCTCCTCATCCTCCTGGGCAGCTTTGTTCAGCATCCAGGCAGGTTGCCTTGGCTGGGCACCTGGAAGGCACTCTGGAGGAGCTTGTGGTTGAGGAGCCTGAGAAAAAGGAGGAGCATCTGTAGATGGAAAGTGGGGAAATGGGGGAGCATATGAAAAGGGAGCTCGCTGGAACGGAGCTGGCCCAAATTGTGGAGGGGACTGAGGAGGTGGAGGTGGCGGAGAGATGACTGCAGGCTTGTTTGAATGCGCTGGCGGGGGAAAGCTTCGCCCTCGCGGTTTTCTGGCTCCTCAAAGGTCATCTGTTGGTGTGCATGTTGCACAGGGGCAGCCGGTAGAGTGCTGATTGGAGGGAGAGGCTCTTGGCCAGGTGCAGATGTTGAGGGAGAACAGTACCTTTCAGCAGCATGTTCCTGTCCTTCCTCTTGTCCCTCCTAAGCAGCCTACAAGACAAACATTCATTATTTTATGTGTGTAAGCCTATCATCCCTCCCTAAGGTTATTACAAACAGTATATTACATATTTTCTAACAAGCATGCAGATGGAGGGTTTTCTTGTTTTTTCTTGAGGTTAAATATTGATATACATTTATATACAGTATATACTGTCTTAGCTGTAAGGGGAAGGTAAATGAAATAACACATACCATGCAGAGACTGTGGTGTTGTTCACCGGCACCAGAGCCAGCGTCGTCTGGACCAGGACAACCCTGCTGTCCTCCAGCAGCTGTCTAATGTGGCTGTACACACTCACAGTTGACTGAGGCATGGGCAGGGTTTTCCGTTCATGTCCTTGGGCCTGTTGCGTGACTGCTCGAACTCCTTGGCCAGTCTAAGGCAGACACACTCACTGACCCTGTGGACTTCGGAGTCCTGGGCTGTGAACAAGGTTGTAAAGCAGCAAAGAACAAAGTGACAATGTCAGTAGAGATTGCAATAAAGTAATTTACACTTAATAACATGTGCTGTCTCTTAATCAATGATTTGCATTGAACCAAAATGATAGAAAGCACCTCTCTGCAGCCTGCTGTCCAGGAGCAGAGCCACTCGGCTTCCTCTGTGCTCTCCACGGTCCTCCTGATGCCCGTGCTTTCTTCCCTTCTGGGTGTAGCTAAATGGTGAAAGAGACATCCATATTCTTCATCCAGCCCATGGAATGTATGTTTAATTCTGGTGTACAAAATAATTACTATTTTGTACCTTGTCCATGGGATGGAGAGCTGTGTAGCGGTGGACTATTTCCTCCTCCTCCTTGGCTGACAAGGCTGTGATGGTGCGATTCAAGCCTAGTAGGTAGGATGCAAGGGTATCAACTGCCTCCCATCCTGCAACACCTCGAGTCACATTGACTGGTCTGAAAAGTGATAAGTGAGAAAAAGAATAACCAAGCAATTAAATGTACACTCTTGTTTCTAATATGTGAGCCATGCTGATTTTACATTCATTTATCTTATTAAAATGTAACCACATTTACTTCAGTTAAATATTGTGCTTTAGAGTAAGGTGTTACAGAAAGTGTTATTGACCTCTGTGACGAGGGGTCCGGGTTCAGCGTCACCCATCACAGCACTCGGAGGATCACCAGCCCCTATCGCAGCTGACTGGGCGGCAATGTCAGGCGTGCTGATGGTGTCATCTGGCTCCTCCTCCTCCTCAGGCACCTGCGAGGGGACTTCAGGGACCTGCGATGGAGCCAGGAGGTCACCTCTGTTGGTCTGGGCCAATAAATATTCCACTCCTATGCGCTCGCCTGTAACCAGTATAAACACAAAGATGAAGAAAGGACATGCATACACATCTATCTCCAACATGAGTAGCACAATCATCACACAACAGAAATGCATGTCCTCTGAGTAGGGGGTAGCCTAAGGAAGAGAGGAGGAGGGGATGGAATACTCTGGTCAATCAGTGTTGCTTAGTTTGTTTTGGATCTCTTACTAGTAGGTTTCCCTGGTGGAGTGAACTCTGGCACCAGAGCACAACCATGGACGCGCTGGCTGAGGTTGTTCAGGTGGGACATCAAGCGAATGTCAAAGCTTCTAAGGGTTGAAGCCCCCTCCATGTCTACTGCTTCCTTGGCCCGGCCCATGTTCCACCCTTATGCCCCCTCCAGCATATACATCTGCATATGCACAGCATTGCACCGCCAGCCTAAGAAACAAAATACTAAGTGAATACATATGAATACCCGACAGTGTTAATTGTGTTATTTTGAATAATTGAACAACCTATTCTCTGTCATATTTAAAAAAGACATACAAAACAGTAAGTATGCCTAGATGTGATTGTACCTGGGACGAATGCACACTGGTGCCGGTGGAAACTCTCCAGGGAGGAGGACCCCCTACCACACCTCAGGATGTCCAACTCCTTGCCGCCCTTCTTGAGTGTCCCCACCTTTGTGTACAGTAATACACCTGCAGGGTGCTGCTTCTCCCAGACGTGGGGCATGCTGTCATGGTTCACCAGACGCAGCCCTGTGGTGTCGGTCAGGTCCCACACTGATTCCAGGAGCCCGGAAATCATGCGCCGCATCTCCTCCACTCCACGTGTCCTCCTCCTGCAGTGCCTCTTCAGTTCCCCTGGGCTGATGGATGCAAGGAGCTGTTCTTCAGTTGGTGGGTGTCCGCTGTGGCTGTTCCTCCACTCCCCTCTCTTGGCCTGCTTCAGACGTTGCACATCCTCTTGGTCCCATTCAAAGACACAGGAGGAAATCTTGGCACAAAAGGTGCCATAGAGAGGGTGGTGCTCTGTAGTGAGGCCGGCGCTCTGTAGTGAGGCCGCAGCTAAAGCGCCTCATGAAGTGGAAGCTGTCCAGCCGCACTGCAGACTTCCACGGGTGAAACAGCTTTGTCACAGAAGACACACCTGTGAAAAACAACCATTCATAATTAATAACATAGACCACAACATCTGTGTGTGGTTACATCAAACTCCCAATTGCCTGTACCACTTCTCCCCAAAGTGACATAACAGGATTTGAACCTACACAGGGAGACCCCAATGGATTTCTAATCCATCGCCTTAACCGCTTGGCCACGACAACGAGAGCTTGATGTTATTCAAATTATCTCTATATGTGAAAACATTGGATTAAGTCCCAGTTCAATCTTCTGTACCTCAAGAATAACTAAAGCCATGATATGAAGTGCCTCAAAGTACAGACTGCTTTGGAAGTCCAGCACTCCTGAAGCACTGCTGTACACAGTTATGGCACCATGTTGGCGTACATAATAACACCTAAAGGCACTGCTGGGATTTGAACCCAGGACCTCCTGTTCACTAGACAAGCACTTTGACCAACTAAGCCACAGCGCCACTTGGTTCATAGAACTGATGAAAGAATAAAGAGCAGGAACTGGATAAATTTCAGGAAATGAGCTCCAGAGACTCTCCCAAAACTAACTGTGACTTCTAAAAAACATTTTTATCATTCTGACCAAAGAACTCATAATAACCATTATGCTCATTTAAAGGTCCATCATTTGATGAAGACCAAAAATGCAAAGCATTCAGTAGAACACTGATAACAACAGATTCAGGCACTGCTGGGATTTGAACCCAGGATCTCCTGTTTACGAAACAGGCACTTTGACCAACTAAGCCACAGCACCACATGGTTCATAAAACTGATGAAAGAATAAAGAGCAGGAACTGGATCCACCTCAGGAAGTGGTTTTTGTAATTTATTTCCAATATTCATGTGATCTCTGCATAAATCAGGGCTTGATGTTATTCAAATGATCTCTATATGTGAAAACATTGGATTAAGTCTCAGTTCAATCTTCTGTACCTCAAGAATAGTTAAAGCGATGAGATGAAGTGCCTCCAAGTACAGACTGTTTTGGAAGTCCAGCACTCCTGAAGCACTGCTGTAAACAGTTATGGCACCATGTTGATGTACATAATAACACCTTAAGGCACTGCTGGGATTTGAACCCAGGATCTCCTGTTTACTAGACAGGCACTTTGACCAACTAAGCCACAGCGCCACATGGTTCATAAAACTGATGAAGGAATAAAGAGCAGGAACTGGATCCACCTCAGAAAATGTTTTTTGTGATTCTGTACCTCAAGAATAGTTAAAGCCATGAGTAGAAGTGCCTCCAATTGGTTCAAAACTTCATCATATTTTGCAGATATTGTTGGGTTTTCAACTCAGATCCTGCTGTTCATGAGGAAGTCACTTTCACCAGTTACAGCCAGATCTCATGAAGCAGTGTACTTATTACACGCCAAGTCATTTACTGTGTTTTTACAAGGCTTTTTTATGCTTTTGCGTATTATTTTCTGCTATATATTTCAAGGAAATGGCGTCCTGCCCTCAGCTTTTACTCTAGCTCTGACTATTTCACGGTTTGTACGTTCATTTTGATGTTATGTAGTGTGACAGGAGGAGAACTTCCACCGTACTGTACCCTAACCATTTGACGTGTTATGTGAACAGAGGAAAATTACACTCTGAAAGCATAAAATAGGCATAAATGAGACTTTAAAAGCTGTGTGCTATTTATACGCACTTTCATGAAGTGGAGCAGTGAGAAGCATTTAGTAGAAATCTGATAATAAGCTGTTTTATATGCTAAGTCATAGTTAACTCTGAAGGACCACAGGCACTGCTGGGATTTGAACCCAGGATCTCCTGTTTACAAGACAGGAACTTTGACCAACTAAGCCACAGCACCACATGGTTCATAAAACTGATGAAAGAATAAAGAGCAGGAACTGGATCCACCTCAGGAAGTGGTTTTTGTAATTTATTTCCAATATTCATGTGATCTCTGCATAAATCAGGGCTTGATGTTATTCAAATTATCTCTATATGTGAAAACATTGGATTAAGTCCCAGTTCCATCTTCTGTACCTCAAGAATAGTTAAAGCGATGAGATGAAGTGCCTCCAAGTACAGACTGTTTTGGAAGTCCAGCACTCTTGAAGCACTGCTGTAAACAGTTATGGCACCATGTTGATGTACATAATAACACCTTAAGGCACTGCTGGGATTTGAACCCAGGATCTCCTGTTTACTAGACAGGCACTTTGACCAACTAAGCCACAGCGCCACATGGTTCATAAAACTGATGAAGGAATAAAGAGCAGGAACTGGATCCACCTCAGGAAGTGGGTTTTTGTGATTCTGTACCTCAAGAATAGTTAAAGCCATGAGTAGAAGTGCCTCCAATTGGTTCAAAACTTCATCATATTTTGCAGATATTGTTGGGTTTTCAACTCAGATCCTGCTGTTCATGAGGAAGTCACTTACACCAGTTACAGCCAGATCTCATGAAGCAGTCTACTTATTACACGCCAAGTCATTTTCTGTGTTTTTACAAGGCTTTTTTATGCTTTTGCATATTATTTTCTGCTATATATTTCAAGGAAATGACGTCCTGCCCTCAGCTTTTACTCTAACTCTGAATATTTCACGGTTTGTACGTTCATTTTGATGTTATGTAGTGTGACAGGAGGAGAACCTCCACCGTACTGTACCCTAACCATTTGACATGTTATGTGAACGGAGGAAAATTACACTCTGAAAGTATAAAAAAGGCATAAATGAGACTTTAGAAGCTGTGTGCTATTTATACGCACTTTCATTAAGTGGACCAGTGAAAAGGATTTAGTAGAAATCTGACAACAAGCTGTTTTATATGCTAAGTCATAGTTAACTCTGAAGGACCACAGGCACTGCTGGGATTTGAACCCAGGACTTCCTGTTTACTAGACAGGCAATTTGACCAATTAAGCCACAGCGCCACATGGTTCATAAAGCTGATGAAAGAATAAAGAGCAGGAACTGGATTCACCTCACAAGTGGTTTATGTGGTTTTATTCCGAAATTCATGTGATCTCTGCATCCTCACTAGCATAGAGGTTTGCACAAGGTGCAAGAATTTTACTTACCTGAAGGAGTGTACTTTTGAAGTAAGCTGTATATAGCATAGTCATAATTTTGGTAATCTCATGCAGGCACGTCACCAGACACTTTTTACCGGGGCACGTGCCTCTGTAAACATGCGTTGTGCCCCTGTAAAAATTCCCAAATACGTCCTTCAGACTACGCCATGACTGATATGAAAAGGAGTTGTGTCTTCAGAGATCAATCTGTGCAGAAGTTCATGTGATCAACGACACGTCTGGCCTTTGTTTTATTTCATCAAATGGTCTAAGGAAATTGTGCTTCTTTCCAGGTTAACTTTTCGCAACCCTGGGTCAATAATGTTATTGTTGTCAGCAGGAGTCGAACCTGCGCGGGGAGACTCCAATGGATTTCTCATCCATCATCTTAACCTCTCGGCCACGACAACAACATACATGCTTGTTCACCTTTGACATGCAAGTGTTACAAATCATCATTTTCATGAAGGACTTCAACTCCTGAGACAGACCTAAGTTATGGCGATCAAGAAAAAGCTTATTTTTTGTTTGTTAGAAATGGTCAGTATTGGAAATGGGTCAGAGGAAGGAGTTGTGTCTTCAGAGATCAATCTGTGCAATAATTCATACGATCAACGACACGTCTGGCCTTTGTTTTATTTCATCAAATGGTCTAAGGAACTTGTGCTTCTTTCCAGGTTAAATTTTCGCAACCCTGGGTCAAAAATGTTATCGTTGTCGGCAGGACTCGAACCTACGCAGGGAGACCCCAATGGATTTCTAATCCATCGCCTTAATCTCTCGGCCACGACAACGACATACTTGAGTGTTCACCTTTGATATGCAAGTGTTACAAATGATCATTTTCATTTAGTACTTCAACTCCTGAGAAAGACCTAAGTTATGGCGATCAAGAAAAAGCTTTTTTTTTGTTTGTTAGAAATGGTCAGTCTTCGAAATGGGTCAGAGGAAGGAGTTGTGTCTTCAGAGATCAATCTGTGCAATAATTCATACGATCAACGACACCTCTGGCCTTTGTTTATTTAAATGGTCCAAGGAACTTGTGCTTCTTTCCTGGTTAACTTTTAGCAACCCTGAGTCAGTGAAGTTATCGTTGTCAGCAGGATTCGAACCTGCGCGGGGAGACCACATCGCCTTAACCTCTCGGCCACGACAACGACATACACGCTTGTTCACCTTTGACATGCAAGTGTTACAAATCATCATTTTCATGAAGCACTTCAACTCCTAAGACAGACCTAAGTTATGGCGATCAAGAAAAAGCTTATTTTTTGTTTGTTAGAAATGGTCAGTCTTCGAAATGGGTCAGAGGATAGAGGTGTCTCTTCAGAGATCAATCTGTGCAGAAGTTCATGTCATCAACGACACGTCTGGCCTTTGTTTTATTTAATCAAACGGTCCAAGGAACTTGTGCTTCTTTCCAGGTTAACTTTTAGCAACCCTGAGTCAATAATGTTATCGTTGTCGGCAGGATTCGAACCTACGCAGGGAGACCCCAATGGATTTCGACTCCATCGCCTTAACCTCTCGGCCACGACAACCACATACACAAGTGCGTTCACCCTTAACATTCAATGCTTACAACTCATCATCTTCTTGAAGGACTTCAACTCCTAAGACAGACCTAAGTTATGGCGATCAAGAAAAAGCTTATTTTTTGTTTGTTAGAAATGGTCAGTATTGGAAATGGGTCAGAGGAAGGAGTTGTGTCTTCAGAGATCAATCTGTGCAATAATTCATACGATCAACGACACGTCTGGCCTTTGTTTTATTTCATCAAATGGTCTAAGGAACTTGTGCTTCTTTCCAGGTTAAATTTTCGCAACCCTGGGTCAAAAATGTTATCGTTGTCAGCAGGACTCGAACCTACGCAGGGAGACCCCAATGGATTTCTAATCCATCGCCTTAATCTCTCGGCCACGACAACGACATACTTGAGTGTTCACCTTTGATATGCAAGTGTTACAAATGATCATTTTCATTTAGTACTTCAACTCCTGAGAAAGACCTAAGTTATGGCGATCAAGAAAAAGCTTTTTTTTTGTTTGTTAGAAATGGTCAGTCTTCGAAATGGGTCAGAGGAAGGAGTTGTGTCTTCAGAGATCAATCTGTGCAATAATTCATACGATCAACGACACCTCTGGCCTTTGTTTATTTAAATGGTCCAAGGAACTTGTGCTTCTTTCCTGGTTAACTTTTAGCAACCCTGAGTCAGTGAAGTTATCGTTGTCAGCAGGATTCGAACCTGCGCGGGGAGACCACATCGCCTTAACCTCTCGGCCACGACAACGACATACACGCTTGTTCACCTTTGACATGCAAGTGTTACAAATCATCATTTTCATGAAGTACTTCAACTCCTAAGACAGACCTAAGTTATGGCGATCAAGAAAAAGCTTATTTTTTGTTTGTTAGAAATGGTCAGTCTTCGAAATGGGTCAGAGGAAGGAGCTGTCTCTTCAGAGATCAATCTGTGCAGAAGTTCATGTCATCAACGACACGTCTGGCCTTTGTTTTATTTAATCAAACGGTCCAAGGAACTTGTGCTTCTTTCCAGGTTAACTTTTAGCAACCCTGAGTCAATAATGTTATCGTTGTCGGCAGGATTCGAACCTACGCAGGGAGACCCCAATGGATTTCGACTCCATCGCCTTAACCTCTCGGCCACGACAACCACATACACAAGTGCGTTCACCCTTAACATTCAATGCTTACAACTCATCATCTTCTTGAAGGACTTCAACTCCTAAGACAGACCTAAGTTATGGCGATCAAGAAAAAGCTTATTTTTTGTTTGTTAGAAATGGTCAGTCTTCGAAATGGGTCAGAGGAAGGAGTTTTGTCTTCAGAGATCAGTCTGTGCAATAATTCATACGATCAACGACACGTCTGGCCTTTGTTTTATTTCATCAAATGGTCAAAGGAACTTGTGCTTCTTTCCAGGTTAACTTTTTGCAAACCCTGGGTCAATAATGTTATCGTTGTCGGCAGGACTTCAAATTCAAATTCAAATTCAAAAATACTTTATTTATCCCAGAGGGAAATTAAATGTTGATGTAGCTCAATTAAATCAAGGAGTTATTATAGATGCTGATGGCTGTGGGCAGGAAAGATGTCCTGTAGCGGTCCGTTTTGCATCCAAACTGAAGAAACCTTTGACTGAAGAGACTCTGTTTTCCGATTACAGTCTCATGGAGAGGATGTTCAGGGTTGTCCATAATTCCCTTGATTTTATGCAAAATCCTTCTTTGCATTATTGTCTCCAGAGGTTCCACAGTCGTCCCCAGAACAGAACCAGCCTACCTTATCAGGTTGTTGAGTCTTTTTAGGTCCCTGGTTCTGATGCTGCTGCCCCAACAGATGACGCAAGAGGAAATGACGCTCTCAACAACAGACTTGTAGAATATCTGCAACATCTTGTTGCAAACCTTGAAGGACCTTAGCTTCCTCAAGAAGTACAGTCTGCTCTGTCCTTTCTTGTAGATGGCTTCACTGTTGTGTCTCCAGTCCAGTTTGTTGTCCACATGAACACCAAGGTATTTATATTCCTCAACCACCTCCACTTCTTCTCCCATGATGGAAACAGGGTTTGATCTGACCCTGTTTCTCCTGAAATCTACAATCATCTCCTTTGTTTTGTTAACATTCAAGATGAGATGATTGTTCCCACACAATGCCACAAAGCGGTCCACCAGCTCTCTGTACTCAGCTTCTTGTTCATCTCTGATACACCCGACTACTGCAGAGTCATCTGAATATTTCTGTAGATGACAGGAGTCTGACTTGTACTGGAAGTCTGAAGTGTAGAGAGCAAAAAGGAATGGTGAGAGTACAGTCCCCTGTGGTGCTCCTGTGCTGCTGATCACCTGTTTAGTCACACAATTCTTCAGTCTGACAAACTGTGGTCTGTTTGTCAGGTAGTCATTAATCCAGGTGATTGTTGAGGCCTCCACCTGAGTCTTCTGGAGTTTCAGACGAAGCAGATCAGGCTGGATTGTGTTAAATGCACTGGAGAAATCAAAGAACATGATCCTCACAGTGCTGCCTGCTTTGTCCAGATGACAGTGGGTTTGTTGAAGCAGGTGTATGATAGCGTTTTCAACTCCAACTCCATGGCGATAAGCAATCTGCAGGGGGTCCTGATATGTGCTGGTTTGCTTACACAGGTGGGTCAACAGGAGTCTCTCCAGGACCTTCATGATGTGGGATGTCAGGGCAACAGGTCTGTAGTCATTGATGTCTGAAGGGTGAGTTTTCTTTGGTACCGGAACCAGACAGGATGTCTTCCACAACAGTGGTACCTTCTCTTGGGTCAAGCTAAGGTTGAAAAGGTGTTGCAGAATCCCATAGAGCTGCTCTGCACAGGCCTTCAGGACTCGGGGGCTGACACCATCTGGACCTGCAGCCTTGTTCCGGTTCAGTCTCTCCAACTGCCTCTTCACCTGACTTCTAGAAACAGAAAAGTGGGAGGGGGAGGCAAAGGGGACAGCAGCATCTCCTGATTGGGTTGAAGAACCTGCGCGGGGAGACCCCAATGGATTTCTAATCCATCGCCTTAACCTCTCGGCCACGACAAGAGGAACGAGTTGTGTCTTCAGAGATCAATCTGTGCAATAATTCATACGATCAACGACACGTCTGGCCTTTGTTTTATTTCATCAAATGGTCTAAGGAAATTGTGCTTCTTTCCTGGTTAACTTTTCACAACCCTGGGTCAATAATGTTATTGTTGTCAGCAGGAGTCAAACCTGCACAGGGAGACTCCAATGGATTTCTAATCCATCGCCTTAACCTCTCGGCCACGACAACAACATACATGCTTGTTCACCTTTGACATGCAACGGTTACAAATCATCATTTTCATGAAGTACTTCAACTCCTATGACAGACCTAAGTTATGGCGATCAAGAAAAAGCTTTTTTTTGTTTGTTAGAAATGGTCAGTATTGGAAATGGGTCAGAGGAAGGAGTTGTGTCTTCAGAGATCAATCTGTGCAGAAGTTCATGTGATCAACGACACGTCTGGCCTTTGTTTTATTTCATCAAATGGTCTAAGGAACTTGTGCTTCTTTCCTGGTTAACTTTTCGCAACCTTTACTTAATACTTTTTACATTTTAAATTTATGTTAAATTTAGCAGAGAATCAGAATTATGACTATTTTGGTTGTTTTCTGTTTATACTATTACTATTGAGGTCCAACAGAATTTATATGATACAACACAAACAAATTATGATCAGTGAAATTTATTTAGTCTTACACAGCTGCATACACCGATCTGTCGTTTCTTCTGGACATGTGTAAAGGCTGACTAAAACAAAACAACTGGGAGAATATTCCAGATCAAACGTTTTTCTTCAGACTGATCACATCTACTACAAACCAGTGTTAAATCAAAACACAGTGTCAATCATATTCTTCAAAAAAATTTTACATTAAAACAACAGAGTAACAAACAAACAAACTGTAACAAAGAAAATCATTTCTTTGCAAGAGATTCTCTCCATTCCAAAATGGTCTGTCCAGAGGCTGGACAATACCATTTCCCTTTAGTCTGTGTATGGCCAGTGCTTTTATTTTTGGCCTGACCACAAACTGAACATTGATAGTGGTAGTCCGGTTTCCCCTGCCGCTTTTTGGGAGGTTCCCCTCTTGCCAGGCGATCCTGCTCTTCTTGTTCTGCCCTATTCTGTCTCCACCTCCTGTAGCGATTCGTGTTTGCTGAAAGCAGATCTGATGGTGATGCTGCTGCAGCTGCTGGAGCTGCTGGAGCTGATGCATGAAGTGGTGGTGTATGGTCCTGATACCATGGAGCCAGAGGAGATGGCAGGGGTGGGAACTGTCCTTGTCTAAATGGGGGCAAGACTGGGGCTGATGGACTGTAGCAGAAACCCGAAGAAGTGGGCAGAGTTTGTGTGTGTGGATGATGAAACAGTGTTAGAATAAGGAGGATAATGCTGTGCAGAGCCAGTTCTACCACCAACGTGTGAACGGATCAGTGCCTCGCCTTCTCTGTTTTCAGGTTCGTTTATGTCCATGTTCCACAGGAATGGAGGGAAGCTGTCTTGCTTCTGGCAGGAAAGATTCAGCCACGGAGACCTTCTGAGGAAGCTGCACACCTTGGAGTAGAGTCTGTTCTTTTCTGTCGCTCATGTAACCTGAAAAATAGTACAATAGAAACTGTTTACTTTTCAAAGACAAGCCCATCTGTAAAGTGCAAAAATATATTCAAAATAAAAAAGGCATCTTACCAAGCACACACAGTGGTGTTGTTGATGGTGACTAACAACAAGTTGGTCTGGTCTTGTATGGGCTGGGAGTCTTCAAGCAGCTGTTTGACATGACAGTAAGTTTGCACGATTGACTGTGGAATGGGCAGAACTTTTCCCTTGCAGTCTTTTGGTCGGTTTCTCGCTTGTTGGTATTCTTTTAACAGCTTGAGGCAAATGCACTCAGAGATTCTGTTGGTGTCAGGTCTCTGGGCAGCCTGGCCATGGGTCATGAACAGTCTGTGTGAAAAGAAGGTCATTAAAATTGCAGAAAAATGCAAGTTCCTTTAAACTAATTTGAATGGAGCAGCCATGAAATGCAATAGTATTAATTATTATTACTGTATTAATCTCCTAATCTTAAAACTTTAAAATGCTAAGACATAAAAATAGGAATTGCAAAACTTGACTTGGCTTTTACTAGTCAGTAGGCAAACAAATTATGCATTGTGTCAAATATCAGACAGGTTACCTTTCAGCTGCTTGCTGACCAGGTGCAGACCCACTGCGTTTCCGAGAAGCTGATGAGCCGATTGAGGTTCAAAAGATACTCTGCCAAGTTGTCAACAGCCTCCCATCCAGGAAAACCTCTGGAGTCACACCGGGTCTCCTTAAAGGAAAATTAATTTATATACAGATACACATGCACACAGTAAATGTATAAAAATACTGATTTTTAATGTTACCTGAAACAATTTCCTGGGACTGCTGAACGAGTCATCTTCTGTGAATGCACCACTGGTATCGGACTGGATAATCCATATTTGTAGCAAAGAAAAAAAGAGAAATATCTTGTTCAATAAAAATAAAGTAAATCAAAGCGTAACATCAAGTGCTGTCCGTAGTGTGCATGAATGAAGTATGCAGGTGTAGGTGCTGAGAATAGCAAGCAAGCCAACCAACACTAACCCAAATAATAAAAGTGGAAAAGAACCTGTAGATCAAGCTGAGCCAAAGCCTGATTTCAAAACAAGACTAATTACGTCCCCAAATTGTCCATATAACATAAACCAGCTACGAAACAAAGTGGTTCATACTCTAACCAAACACAATGGACCCATAGGGGTCTCACTATACCTGGGATGAACTGCTGCTTGGTCCACCAAAGGAGTTGTCATCAGTAAGCAGATCTCTGACTGGATCAACAGTGCGAGTGGGAGAAGCAGGGCTTGCATCGAGACTAGTTTCCTGAAAACATACAGAAAAGACAGCAAAGATTCCTTATATCCTTGGACTGCAAAAAAAACCCTTTTCTCTGTATTCATGATATCCATTTCAGATGTTGGTACCTGATGTCAAGGTCTTTCTAACATAAAAGATTGAAATATTTTTTTTTCATCATTCAAATGATCATCATAAACTGTTCACTAACAGTCATGATGACAGCCAACCATCAAAATCTGATCAATTAGAACAAGGGGAAAGGCCCATATATAAGCACGCAACACGTGATGCTTATTGGTTCTGTTAATGAGACAAATTATTCACAATACATGCAAGTGAATATTTGTAATTAAAAATAAATCAAATCATTCTAATGAAATGATCACACTACCTGAGATGACATGGGAGATGACCCTTCCTGGAGAAAAGGAATACTAGGGGCCGATATCTCCAACTGCTCATACTGCAGCACACTGGAGGGGCTCTCCAAGACGATGTCAGTGACGTCACTGATGGTACCATCAGCACTGTCCTCCTCCTGAACATCGGCTTGCATCTCTGGCAAAACAACTTCCAGTTCGCTGTCCTGCTGGGGACCTAACAGGTCTCCCCTGTCTGACTGAGCAAGAAGATACTCCGCAGCAATCCGCTCACCTACAAAGTCAATCATAAAGTACACTTACAACCATATTTTAAGTTTACAAATTTCCTGTACGAAAATGAGTATTTTTGTGGAATTTGTGAGATAAAGGTCCAATACCAGTTGGACAGCCTGGGGGAATGAACTCTGGCAAGAGGGCATGACCCAGCACTCTGATGCTCAGGGTGTTGATGTTGGACATCAGACGAACATCGTAGAGTTTAGTGTGAGATCTGCGACTCGCATCTAAAGCTTCTTGGGCTCTTTTCATGTTCCATCTGGATCCACCCTCAAGCATATACATCTGAATGTGCATGGCATTGCTTCTCAATCCTTAAAAAAAACAATGTGGCAAAGATTAGCTGCATTTATGAAATGACAAATTTTCTTTGCATTTTCTTTTCAGAAATGATGCTGATTTAACAATTTTAGATGTACAGATAAAAATCTGGAAGGTGTGACAGCAATGAATGACATCAAATATAGCAATTTACTGTTTACCTGGGATGAAGGAGCACTGATGTCGATGAAAGCTTTCAACTGAAGACGACCCCCTGCCACATCTGAAGGTTTGAACTTCTTTGTCTCCCTTTTGTGTTGAGCCAAGCTTAGTATATAGTTCAACACCAGGTGGGTCTTGGATGCATGGTAGGTGCTTCTGCTGCACTCGCCACACATGAGTCATGCTCTCAGGGTTGATTAGGCGTAAACCTGTGGTGTCAGTCAGTTCCCACATGGACTTTAATAATCCCTGAATGAGTTTCCGGGTTTCTTCTACTCCTCTGGTTCTTCTTCTACAATGTTTAGCAAGCTCACTGGAGCTAATGTTGGCCAAAACTTGTGCTTCTGTGGGAGGATGACCAGGATGCTTTTTCCTCAGCTCTGAGCTCTTGGCTTCTTTAAGGCGGCTGACATCATCTTGATCCCTTTCGAAAATGCAGGAGGACAACTTGGAGCAGAATGTGCCATAAAGAGGATGATGCTCTGTGGTGAGACCGGTTGGGAATCGTCTCATGTAGTGAAAGATGTCCAGTCTCACTGTAGTCTTCCACGGCCGAAACCACTCAAGCACTGGAGGCGCACCTGCTTAGACAAAAAATAAGCAAAATAAAACACAAATACATTCTACAGTATTTCTTTATTCCTTTTTCATGATGACTCAGGGCTTATGGTATTAAAGTTGTGACATAAAACATAACTGTTGCCAGATTATACCTTGTTAAAAACACATTTCTTTCTTTTGAATCAGGTTTTCAATTTAAAGTTTAAAATGTTTTAAACTTTGAACTGTAAACTAATGTTACAATGAAGTGCAACAAAGTCTGAAGATCACAAACCTGATGCACTGCAGCAGTCTCTGTCAACGTAAAGGATCTTTGGCTCTGGTTCTCCAGCATTCTGATAGCGCAGGACAATCCCTTGGCACAGTTCCTCCAAACCTGCTCCCTCACCTGTGGTCAGCACACAGTTCAGAGCTTGGCCATGTTCGTTGGTGATGTTCGTCATCCACGTAGCCGTCTCAGAAATGCCACCAGCAAGCTTTTTAGTGATCTGTTTGGTGTAAAGAAAATCAAAAGCAAGAACATCAGAATGCAAATAATAATTAGGATTGACAAAATCTTAGAGGTGTTTTACTTTACCTTTTTGGTAGAGTCAAGCTTTAAAATCCTGCCGTATGTTGAGGTGATGACACCCTTCATCTCAGACAAGTGACTCAGTATTTCATTGGCATGCACAGTCTGAAACCACTGTGCAAGAGGAAGAGGGCAAAACCGTGGCGGATTCTGGTAGGCAACTTCATGGCTCCTGTCTAAGACACTCTTTTTTTTGTGACGCTCACAGTCAGACATATACTCAATGGTGCGCTTTGCCCACTCCTCACTGTGCAGCTCTTCCAACGCTTGCTGCACATAACTGGAGCTATTTCCAACAGTCCGCGGTTTCAGCAAAGTTACGCACCTTTTGTCCAGAGCCAGCTGTGTGGTGAGAGTAGCTGGAAACTTGTTTCTGTTGGCTGGATCTAATTGGCTTAAAACCTCGGTGCTCCACGGACAGACAGGAATCATGCATTTACTGCATCGTGGATAATCTCCTCCAATCAAATAGTACCTTGAATCCAGGTCAACGACTTCTCTAACCTTTGTGTAGATCCCAGAGTGGTGCATCTTGGTGTTGCACTGTTGACACTTCAGTGAAATACCCCACATCTGCATAGGTGCCCACAGAAACATCCGCTGCCTGAAGTAGACCAGGGGATCCGGAGGTGCAGTCACTACCTTTGGTGGACTGGGTGGATGAAACCAGTTTTGGGAGAACCGTTGTCTAAACTGGCCTGTGGGGTGGTAAAGGCACTGTGCAATCCACTCCTGGTCTGCCGGCTTGATGACCCGCACAAACTGCTTGGGAAGAAAACTCACCCAATTCACCTCTGGAGGCCTAAGGTGGACAACAGGAGAAGAAGCAGCTGGAGGAATTGGCTGCGGGCGTTGCACTGGTGGAAGGCACTGCTGTGGCTGAAGTGGTGGTTGTTGGGGTGGTGTTGCTGGTTTCCCATGTTGTGGTGGTTTGAATGCTGGTAGTTGGTGTGGTTGAGATGCTGATGTTTGGTGTGGTGGGTCATGACCTTCTTCAATATGTTGAAGCAGCACAACTGCACCCTTGACCTTTTTCCCACATTGCTCACAACATTGTTCTGCATGAAAGTCAGACAAGTGTTCATTAAAATGTTCCACGTTGATGTTTGCACTACATAATGCACACTGTATCTGCTCTGGGGTTTGACTGACTGAGATGCTTTGAGGTTGACAGCTTCCTGAACTTGAGCTCCTCTGTGCTGTGGGATCAGCTGGAACTTTGCCTACATTTGAACTGCTCTGTGCAGCTGGATCTGCTGCAGCTGCGGCTACACTTGAGCTCCTGTGCATGGTCGGGTTTACATCTGAACTGCTCTGTGCGGCTGGATCTGCTGCAGCTGCGGCTACACTTGAGCTCCTGTGCATGGTCGGGTTTACATCTGAACTGCTCTGTGCGGCTGGATCTGCTGCAGCTGCGGCTACACTTGAGCTCCTGTGCATGGCCGGGTTTACATCTGAACTGCTCTGTGCGGCTGGATCTGCTGCAGCTGCGGCTACACTTGAGCTCCTGTGCATGGTCGGGTTTACATTTGAACTGCTTTGTGCGGCTGGATCTGCTGCGGCTACACTTGAGCTCCTGTGCATGGTCGGGTTTACATTTGAACTGCTCTGTGCAGCTGGATCTGCTGGGAACCTAGGTACACCTTGGCTGCTCTGGTTGGCCTGGAAATCTGACGCTGTCCCTGCACCTGACATTTCGGATTGAACCCTTGTTGAACCTGCCTGCTCACCTGACTGTGGAAAAACAACATTGAATTTGTTGCTAAAGCTTGAAAAACTTTTGTAATAAAACATTAAATTCTTTCCAGTGTTTTAGAACAATCAATTTTAGAACAATTTCTAATTAGATTTTGTGTCTTGTATTCAGAAAGGTAAAAATCTGTGAAACACTCACAACTTTTAACAGTCACATATTGCAGTGTGAAACATAGCTTTTTTTTCCATCTATTGTAAATAAATAAAAAAGTTGAACTCACCTTATGATAACCACCTTTCATTCTGCCTAGCCAAAGGGATTTAGGAAAAGTTTTAAATGATTAAACTACTAGTCATACCCATCCAGTTGTTCCACTTGTCGACTCCATATTGATCGTCCAAAGCCTCTGTCTTGGACTGCTAGGCACTGCCATTGCCCTGTGCCTTGCACACTGCCATCTGGTGGATGCTCCGTGAATAGAGGGCTGTGCCGCTTTTCACATTCAAATCGGCATGCATTTGTTTGTGCATCGTGCAGCACAGTAGGAGTGTGTCAAAATTACGCCATGGACACGAGAGCAAAAAATGGATCCACAAATGCAGATTGCCAGACTGCACACACAAAGTCAAGCATATTTATTTTAAAATGTCGAAAATATATTTACAAATGTATGTATATTTATATATATATATATATATACATTTATTTGTGTCACATTTTTATATTTATATTAATTATATATACATTTATAAATTCGTTCATATTTATGTTCATTTTTACTCACATATATCTCGATCACATTTTTATATTTATATTAATTATATATACATTTATAAATTCGTTCATATTTATATTAATTTTTTTTACCCAAAATTTCCCCCATACAATTGCAGGGGATTTCTTTTCCAAATATGTCGGTTGTCCGGACTTTCTGGTTGAAGACAGGAGTCAGTAGACAAGCGCCTATCCGCTGAATGACAGCCCTCCATCTTCTGGTTCCAGGTCTCTTCCCAGTGGAAAACTTGAACTTTCCCTGAGCATACAGCTGCATAACACCAGCCCAATACGCAACGGGCTTCCCTGTCTTCATCATCCCAAAAAACTAAAATTTTAGCCGAATGATAGTAAAAAAAACGGCAGGAAGGAGCGTTAAAATAAGACAATAATGCTTGAAAGGATATTTTAAACCAACAGAACGACGCACAGATACGGACAGAGTCAGGTTAAACTATATTAAACGGGAGTCAAAAGTTGGGAGACGGTGGCGGCAAACTTGTTTTTGTTTTTCCCATCGACCACCACTGCGCATGACTTACGTGATGACGAAAAACGTCAAATGTTAGGACTTGTTAGGATTTGTTAGGATTTGTTAGGAATTTAGTAGGATTGTTAGGAATTTGTTAGGACTGTTAGGAATGTGTTAGGACTTTGTTAAGAACTTGTTTGACGGCCAGTTGGCAGAGGGTACGGCCACCTCGTCCTCTCTCTAGCAAGTTTGACCATAAAAAATTCCGTCTTAAACTACAGCTGGTATGATTTTGGTCTCAGAATTGGAGCCTCATCAGATACAATGGCCTTGCCTGCAGAGGATATGAATTTATCCTCCTTTCACAAAAATAGAATCATTATTATCTAAATGTGGTACCATGTAGGGATGTTTGAGGTTGTTTGATTTAAAATTGGGCGAAACAAAAGCAATTGCACTTAGGATAAGTCAAATTTAAGGTTGGGGTTATTACAATCTCTTCAGTATATACCCAAATATGGAAGACAAACTATGTCAAATTATAAAGGGCTTGCTTTCCAGGCTAAATGTGGTGGGATTGATGTCCGCACTCCTCAGAAATCTTTTAGGTGTTCTTCTGGTGAGAGGCGTTAATGATCATCTTATAAAGACAAACCAACTTATTTGCAAATTCAAATTTGTTTAAAATCGGAAAGAAAAAAGAATCTGCAAATCCATGAAACGCTACGAATTTTCCATGTCTCACTGATCGAACGCAAGACCCTACTTGATACATTCAACCACTCTGAAAAACACTGATAAAAACCAACAAGCTTCAGTTGTGAGATCTATTCCTTTGGATGTATCAAGGAATGGATCGTTTGGTCAGAAAGGGTTCGTTAATTTGGAAGCGCTAAGAATACATCAACCGAAGGGGAATTAGCTCAAATGGTAGAGCGCTCGCTTAGCATGTGAGAGGTAGCGGGATCGATGCCCGCATTCTCCAGTTGTCTTTCCTTTGTCCTCTGTGGAGGAAATGATTAACAGCTGGATGTGGCAAAGGTGGGTGTAAACTGAAAGAAAGACAGCTCTTTCACATTAGCCTGAAGTCACACTCGAAATTCTTCATGATAGATTCAATCGCCCAAATGAACTTTGTGTAGGCAAATAAAAACTTTGCGACAAAAGCATTGTTTGAAAAGCCTGCTTGTAAGAAGTGGAATGAGCCATTTTAACAGAAAGGAACATGACATGGAAAGCCGATGAGAATGGGATTCGGACCCATGCGTGCAAAGCACAATGGATTAGCAGTCCATCGCCTTAACCGCTCGGCCACCTCGTCCTCTCTCTTGTAAGTTTGACCATAAAAAACTTCCGTCTTAAACTACAGCTGGTATAATTTTGATCTCAACATTGGAGCCTCATTAGATACAATGGTCTTGCGTGCAGAGGATATGAATTTATCCTCCTTTCACAAAAATAGAATCATTATTATCTAAATGTGGTACCATGTAGGGATGTTTGAGGTTGTTTGATTTAAAATTGGGCGAAACAAAAGCAATTGCACTTAGGATAAGTCAAATTTAAGGTTGGGGTTATTACAATCTCTTCAGTATATACCCAAATATGGAAGATAAACTATGTCAAATTATAAAGGGCTTGCTTTCCAGGCAAAATGTGGCGGGATTGATGTCCGCACTCCTCAGAAATCTTTTAGGTGCTCTTCTGGTGAGAGGCCTTAATGGTCATCTTATAAAGACAAACCAACTAATGTGCAAATTCAAATTTGTTTAGAATCAGAAAGAAAAAAGAATCTGCATAACCATGAAACACTACGGATTTTCCATGTCTCACTCATCGAACGCAAGACTCTACTTGATACATTCAACCACTCTGAAAAACACTGATAAAAACCAACAAGCTTCAGTTGTGAGATCTATTCCTTTTGATGTATCAAGGAATGGATCATTTGGTCAGAAAGGGTTCGTTAATTTGGAAGCGCTAATAATACATCAATCGAAGGGGAATTAGCTCAAATGGTAGAGCGCTCGCTTAGCATGTGAGAGGTAGCGGGATAGACGCCCGCATTCTCCAGTTGTCTTTCTTTTGTCCTCTGTGGAGGAAATGATTAACAGCTGGATGTGGCAAAGGTGGATGCAAACTGAAAGAAAGACAGCTCTTTCACATTAGCCTGAAGTCACACTCAGAATTCTTCATGATAGATTCAATCGCCCAAATGAACTTTGTGTAGGCAAATAAAAATTTTGCGACAAAACCATTGTTTGATAAGCCTGCTTGTAAGAAGTGGAATGAGAAATTTTAACAAACCAGAACAGAACTTGACATGCAAAGCCGACGAGAATGGGATTCGAACCCATGCGTGCAAAGCACAATGGATTAGCAGTCCATCGCCTTAACCGCTCGGCCACCTCGTCCTCTCTCTTGTAAGTTTGACCATAAAAAACTTCCGTCTTAAACTACAGCTGGTATAATTTTGATCTCAACATTGGAGCCTCATTAGATACAATGGCCTTGCATGCAGAGGATATGAATTCATCCTCCTTTCACAAAAATAGAATCATTATCTAAATGTGGTACCATGTAGGGATGTTTGAGGTTGTTTGATTTAAAATTGGGCGAAACAAAAGCAATTGCACTTAGGATAAGTCCAATTTAAGGTTGGGGTTATTACAATCTCTTCAGTATATACCCAAATATGAAAGATAAACTATGTCAAATTATGAAGGGCTTGCTTTCCAGGCAAAATGTGGCGGGATCGATGTCCGCACTCCTCAGAAATCTTTTAGGTGCTCTTCTGGTGAGAGGCCTTAATGATCATCTTACAAAGACAAAGCAACTAACGTGCAAATTCAAATTTGTTTAAAATCGGAAAGAAAAAAGAATCTGCAAAACCATGAAACACTACGGATTTTCCATGTCTCACTCATCGAACGCAAGACTCTACTTGATACATTCAACCACTCTGAAAAACACTGATAAAAACCAACAAGCTTCAGTTGTGAGATCTATTCCTTTTGATGTATCAAGGAATGGATCATTTGGTCAGAAAGGGTTCGTTAATTTGGAAGCGCTAATAATACATCAATCGAAGGGGAATTAGCTCAAATGGTAGAGCGCTCGCTTAGCATGTGAGAGGTAGCGGGATAGACGCCCGCATTCTCCAGTTGTCTTTCTTTTGTCCTCTGTGGAGGAAATGATTAACAGCTGGATGTGGCAAAGGTGGATGCAAACTGAAAGAAAGACAGCTCTTTCACATTAGCCTGAAGTCACACTCGAAATTCTTCATGATAGATTCAATCGCCCAAATGAACTTTGTGTAGGCAAATAAAAACTTTGCGACAAAAGCATTGTTTGAAAAGCCTGCTTGTAAGAAGTGGAATGAGCCATTTTAACAGAAAGGAACATGACATGGAAAGCCGATGAGAATGGGATTCGGACCCATGCGTGCAAAGCACAATGGATTAGCAGTCCATCGCCTTAAGCGCTCGGCCACCTCGTCCTCTCTCTTGTAAGTTTGACCATAAAAAATTCCGTCTTAAACGACAGCTGGTATAATTTTGATCTCAAAATTGGAGACTCATTAGATACAATGGTCTTGCGTGCAGAGGATATGAATTTATCCTCCTTTCACAAAAATAGAATCAGTATTATCTAAATGTGGTACCATGTAGGGATGTTTGAGGTTGTTTGATTTAAAATTGGGCGAAACAAAAGCAATTGCACTTAGGATAAGTCAAATTTAAGGTTGGGGTTATTACAATCTCTTCAGTATATACCCAAATATGGAAGATAAACTATGTCAAATTATAAAGGGCTTGCTTTCCAGGCAAAATGTGGCGGGATTGATGTCCGCACTCCTCAGAAATCTTTTAGGTGCTCTTCTGGTGAGAGGCCTTAATGGTCATCTTATAAAGACAAACCAACTAATGTGCAAATTCAAATTTGTTTAAAATCGGAAAGAAAAAAGAATCTGCCAAACCATGAAACACTACGGATTTTCCATGTCTCACTGATCGAACGCAAGACTCTACTTGATACATTCAACCACTCTGAAAAACACTGATAAAAACCAACAAGCTTCAGTTGTGAGATCTATTCCTTTTGATGTATCAAGGAATGGATCATTTGGTCAGAAAGGGTTCGTTAATTTGGAAGCGCTAAGAATACATCAACCGAAGGGGAATTAGCTCAAATGGTAGAGCGCTCGCTTAGCATGTGAGAGGTAGCGGGATAGACGCCCGCATTCTCCAGTTGTCTTTCTTTTGTCCTCTGTGGAGGAAATGATTAACAGCTGGATGTGGCAAAGGTGGATGCAAACTGAAAGAAAGACAGCTCTTTCACATTAGCCTGAAGTCACACTCAGAATTCTTCATGATAGATTCAATCGCCCAAATGAACTTTGTGTAGGCAAATAAAAATTTTGCGACAAAACCATTGTTTGATAAGCCTGCTTGTAAGAAGTGGAATGAGAAATTTTAACAAACCAGAACAGAACTTGACATGCAAAGCCGACGAGAATGGGATTCGAACCCATGCGTGCAAAGCACAATGGATTAGCAGTCCATCGCCTTAACCGCTCGGCCACCTCGTCCTCTCTCTTGTAAGTTTGACCATAAAAAACTTCCGTCTTAAACTACAGCTGGTATAATTTTGATCTCAACATTGGAGCCTCATTAGATACAATGGTCTTGCGTGCAGAGGATATGAATTTATCCTCCTTTCACAAAAATAGAATCATTATTATCTAAATGTGGTACCATGTAGGGATGTTTGAGGTTGTTTGATTTAAAATTGGGCGAAACAAAAGCAATTGCACTTAGGATAAGTCAAATTTAAGGTTGGGGTTATTACAATCTCTTCAGTATATACCCAAATATGGAAGATAAACTATGTCAAATTATGAAGGGCTTGCTTTCCAGGCAAAATGTGGCGGGATTGATGTCCGCACTCCTCAGAAATCTTTTAGGTGCTCTTCTGGTGAGAGGCCTTAATGATCATCTTACAAAGACAAAGCAACTAACGTGCAAATTCAAATTTGTTTAAAATCGGAAAGAAAAAAGAATCTGCAAAACCATGAAACACTACGGATTTTCCATGTCTCACTCATCGAACGCAAGACTCTACTTGATACATTCAACCACTCTGAAAAACACTGATAAAAACCAACAAGCTTCAGTTGTGAGATCTATTCCTTTTGATGTATCAAGGAATGGATCATTTGGTCAGAAAGGGTTCGTTAATTTGGAAGCGCTAATAATACATCAATCGAAGGGGAATTAGCTCAAATGGTAGAGCGCTCGCTTAGCATGTGAGAGGTAGCGGGATAGACGCCCGCATTCTCCAGTTGTCTTTCTTTTGTCCTCTGTGGAGGAAATGATTAACAGCTGGATGTGGCAAAGGTGGATGCAAACTGAAAGAAAGACAGCTCTTTCACATTAGCCTGAAGTCACACTCAGAATTCTTCATGATAGATTCAATCGCCCAAATGAACTTTGTGTAGGCAAATAAAAATTTTGCGACAAAACCATTGTTTGATAAGCCTGCTTGTAAGAAGTGGAATGAGAAATTTTAACAAACCAGAACAGAACTTGACATGCAAAGCCGACGAGAATGGGATTCGAACCCATGCGTGCAAAGCACAATGGATTAGCAGTCCATCGCCTTAACCGCTCGGCCACCTCGTCCTCTCTCTTGTAAGTTTGACCATAAAAAACTTCCGTCTTAAACTACAGCTGGTATAATTTTGATCTCAACATTGGAGCCTCATTAGATACAATGGCCTTGCGTGCAGAGGATATGAATTCATCCTCCTTTCACAAAAATAGAATCATTATCTAAATGTGGTACCATGTAGGGATGTTTGAGGTTGTTTGATTTAAAATTGGGCGAAACAAAAGCAATTGCACTTAGGATAAGTCCAATTTAAGGTTGGGGTTATTACAATCTCTTCAGTATATACCCAAATATGAAAGATAAACTATGTCAAATTATGAAGGGCTTGCTTTCCAGGCAAAATGTGGCGGGATCGATGTCCGCACTCCTCAGAAATCTTTTAGGTGCTCTTCTGGTGAGAGGCCTTAATGATCATCTTACAAAGACAAAGCAACTAACGTGCAAATTCAAATTTGTTTAAAATCGGAAAGAAAAAAGAATCTGCAAAACCATGAAACACTACGGATTTTCCATGTCTCACTCATCGAACGCAAGACTCTACTTGATACATTCAACCACTCTGAAAAACACTGATAAAAACCAACAAGCTTCACTTGTGAGATCTATTCCTTTTGATGTATCAAGGAATGGATCGTTTGGTCAGAAATGGTTCGTTAATTTGGAAGCGCTAAGAATACATCAACCGAAGGGGAATTAGCTCAAATGGTAGAGCGCTCGCTTAGCATGTGAGAGGTAGCGGGATCGACGCCCGCATTCTCCAGTTGTCTTTCCTTTGTCCTCATTGGAGGAAATGATTAACAGCTGGATGTGGCAAAGGTGGATAAAAAACTGAAAGAAAGACAGCTCTTTCACATTAGCCTGAAGTCACACTCAAAATTCTTCATGATAGATTCAATCGCCCAAATGAACCTAGTGCAAGCAAATAAAAATATTGCGACAAAAGCATTGTTTGAAAAGCCTGCTTGTAGGAAGTGGAATGAGAAATATTAACAAACCAGCACACAACTTGACATTCAAAGCTGACGAGAATGGGATTCGAACCCATGCGTGCAAAGCACAATGGATTAGCAGTCCATCGCCTTAACCGCTCGGCCACTTCGTCCTCTCTTTTGTAAGTTTGACCATAAAAAATTCCGTCTTAAACTACAGCTGGTATAATTTTGATCTCAACATTGGAGCCTCATTAGATACAATGGCCTTGCGTGCAGAGGATATGAATTCATCCTCCTTTCACAAAAATAGAATCATTATCTAAATGTGGTACCATGTAGGGATGTTTGAGGTTGTTTGATTTAAAATTGGGCGAAACAAAAGCAATTGCACTTAGGATAAGTCAAATTTAAGGTTGGGGTTATTACAATCTCTTCAGTATATACCCAAATATGAAAGATAAACTATGTCAAATTATGAAGGGCTTGCTTTCCAGGCAAAATGTGGCGGGATCGATGTCCGCACTCCTCAGAAATCTTTTAGGTGCTCTTCTGGTGAGAGGCCTTAATGATCATCTTACAAAGACAAAGCAACTAACGTGCAAATTCAAATTTTTTTTAAATCGGAAAGAAAAAAGAATCTGCAAAACCATGAAACACTACGGATTTTCCATGTCTCACTCATCGAACGCAAGACTCTACTTGATACATTCAACCACTCTGAAAAACACTGATAAAAACCAACAAGCTTCACTTGTGAGATCTATTCCTTTTGATGTATCAAGGAATGGATCGTTTGGTCAGAAATGGTTCGTTAATTTGGAAGCGCTAAGAATACATCAACCGAAGGGGAATTAGCTCAAATGGTAGAGCGCTCGCTTAGCATGTGAGAGGTAGCGGGATCGACGCCCGCATTCTCCAGTTGTCTTTCCTTTGTCCTCATTGGAGGAAATGATTAACAGCTGGATGTGGCAAAGGTGGATAAAAAACTGAAAGAAAAACAGCTCTTTCACATTAGCCTGAAGTCACACTCAAAATTCTTCATGATAGATTCAATCGCCCAAATGAACCTAGTGCAAGCAAATAAAAATATTGCGACAAAAGCATTGTTTGAAAAGCCTGCTTGTAAGAAGTGGAATGAGAAATATTAACAAACCAGCACACAACTTGACATTCAAAGCCGACGAGAATGGGATTCGAACCCATGCGTGCAAAGCACAATGGATTAGCAGTCCATCGCCTTAACCGCTCGGCCACCTCGTCCTCTCTTTTGTAAGTTTGACCATAAAAAATTCCGTCTTAAACTACAGCTGGTATAATTTTGATCTCAACATTGGAGCCTCATTAGATACAATGGTCTTGCGTGCAGAGGATATGAATTCATCCTCCTTTCACAAAAATAGAATCATTATCTAAATGTGGTACCATGTAGGGATGTTTGAGGTTGTTTGATTTAAAATTGGGCGAAACAAAAGCAATTGCACTTAGGATAAGTCCAATTTAAGGTTGGGGTTATTACAATCTCTTCAGTATATACCCAAATATGAAAGATAAACTATGTCAAATTATGAAGGGCTTGCTTTCCAGGCAAAATGTGGCGGGATCGATGTCCGCACTCCTCAGAAATCTTTTAGGTGCTCTTCTGGTGAGAGGCCTTAATGATCATCTTACAAAGACAAAGCAACTAACGTGCAAATTCAAATTTTTTTAAAATCAGAAAGAAAAAAGAATCTGCAAAACCATGAAACACTACGGATTTTCCATGTCTCACTCATCGAACGCAAGACTCTACTTGATACATTCAACCACTCTGAAAAACACTGATAAAAACCAACAAGCTTCACTTGTGAGATCTATTCCTTTTGATGTATCAAGGAATGGATCGTTTGGTCAGAAATGGTTCGTTAATTTGGAAGCGCTAAGAATACATCAACCAAAGGGGAATTAGCTCAAATGGTAGAGCGCTCGCTTAGCATGTGAGAGGTAGTGGGATCGACGCCCGCATTCTCCAGTTGTCTTTCCTTTATCCTCTGTGGAGGAAATGATTAACAGCTGGATGTGGCAAAGGTGGATAAAAAACTGAAAGAAAGACAGCTCTTTCACATTAGCCTGAAGTCACACTCAAAATTCTTCATGATAGATTCAATCGCCCAAATGAACCTAGTGCAAGCAAATAAAAATATTGCGACAAAACCATTGTTTGATAAGCCTGCTTGTAAGAAGTGGAATGAGAAATTTTAACAAACCAGCACACAACTTGACATTCAAAGCCGACGAGGATGGGATTCCAACCCATGTGTGCAAAGCACAATGGATTAGCAGTCCATCGCCTTAACCGCTCGGCCACCTCGTCCTCTCTCTTGTAAGTTTGACCATAAAAAATTCCATCTTAAACTACAGCTGGTATAATTTTGATCTCAACATTGGAGACTAATTAGATACAATGGCCTTGCGTGCAGAGGATATGAATTCATCCTCCTTTCACAAAAATAGAATCATTATTATCTAAATGTGGTTTCATGTAGGGATGTTTGAGGTTGTTTGATTTAAAATTGGGCAAAACAAAAGCAATTGCACTTAGGATAAGTCAAATTTAAGGTTGGGGTTATCACAATCTCTTTAGAATATACCCAAATATGAAAGATAAACTATGTCAAATTATAAAGGGCTTGCTTTCCAGGCAAAATGTGGCGGGATTGATGTCCGCACTCCTCAGAAATCTTTTAGGTGCTCTTCTGGTGAGAGGCCTTAATGATCATCTTACAAAGACAAAGCAACTAACGTGCAAATTCAAATTTTTTTAAAATCGGAAAGAAAAAAGAATCTGCAAAACCATGAAACACTACGGATTTTCCATGTCTCACTCATCGAACGCAAGACTCTACTTGATACATTCAACCACTCTGAAAAACACTGATAAAAACCAACAAGCTTCACTTGTGAGATCTATTCCTTTTGATGTATCAAGGAATGGATCGTTTGGTCAGAAATGGTTCGTTAATTTGGAAGCGCTAAGAATACATCAACCGAAGGGGAATTAGCTCAAATGGTAGAGCGCTCGCTTAGCATGTGAGAGGTAGCGGGATCGACGCCCGCATTCTCCAGTTGTCTTTCCTTTGTCCTCATTGGAGGAAATGATTAACAGCTGGATGTGGCAAAGGTGGATAAAAAACTGAAAGAAAGACAGCTCTTTCACATTAGCCTGAAGTCACACTCAAAATTCTTCATGATAGATTCAATCGCCCAAATGAACCTAGTGCAAGCAAATAAAAATATTGCGACAAAAGCATTGTTTGAAAAGCCTGCTTGTAAGAAGTGGAATGAGAAATATTAACAAACCAGCACACAACTTGACATTCAAAGCCGACGAGAATGGGATTCGAACCCATGCGTGCAAAGCACAATGGATTAGCAGTCCATCGCCTTAACCGCTCGGCCACCTCGTCCTCTCTTTTGTAAGTTTGACCATAAAAAATTCCGTCTTAAACTACAGCTGGTATAATTTTGATCTCAACATTGGAGCCTCATTAGATACAATGGCCTTGCGTGCAGAGGATATGAATTCATCCTCCTTTCACAAAAATAGAATCATTATCTAAATGTGGTACCATGTAGGGATGTTTGAGGTTGTTTGATTTAAAATTGGGCGAAACAAAAGCAATTGCACTTAGGATAAGTCCAATTTAAGGTTGGGGTTATTACAATCTCTTCAGTATATACCCAAATATGAAAGATAAACTATGTCAAATTATGAAGGGCTTGCTTTCCAGGCAAAATGTGGCGGGATCGATGTCCGCACTCCTCAGAAATCTTTTAGGTGCTCTTCTGGTGAGAGGCCTTAATGATCATCTTACAAAGACAAAGCAACTAACGTGCAAATTCAAATTTTTTTAAAATCGGAAAGAAAAAAGAATCTGCAAAACCATGAAACACTACGGATTTTCCATGTCTCACTCATCGAACGCAAGACTCTACTTAATACATTCAACCACTCTGAAAAACACTGATAAAAACCAACAAGCTTCACTTGTGAGATCTATTCCTTTTGATGTATCAAGGAATGGATCGTTTGGTCAGAAATGGTTCGTTAATTTGGAAGCGCTAAGAATACATCAACCGAAGGGGAATTAGCTCAAATGGTAGAGCGCTCGCTTAGCATGTGAGAGGTAGCGGGATCGACGCCCGCATTCTCCAGTTGTCTTTCTTTTGTCCTCATTGGAGGAAATGATTAACAGCTGGATGTGGCAAAGGTGGATGCAAACTGAAAGAAAGACAGCTCTTTCACATTAGCCTGAAGTCACACTCAAAATTCTTCATGATAGATTCAATCGCCCAAATGAACCTAGTGCAAGCAAATAAAAATATTGCGACAAAAGCATTGTTTGAAAAGCCTGCTTGTAAGAAGTGGAATGAGAAATATTAACAAACCAGAACAGAACTTGACATTCAAAGCCGACGAGGATGGGATTCGAACCCATGCGTGCAAAGCACAATGGATTAGCAGTCCATCGCCTTAACCGCTCGGCCACCTCGTCCTCTCTCTTGTAAGTTTGACCATAAAAAATTCCATCTTAAACTACAGCTGGTATAATTTTGATCTCAACATTGGAGCCTCATTAGATACAATGGCCTCGCGTGCAGAGGAAATGAATTTATCCTCCTTTCACAAAAATAGAATCATTATTATCTAAATGTGGTACCATGTAGGGATGTTTGAGGTTGTTTGATTTAAAATTGGGCGAAACAAAAGCAATTGCACTTAGGATAAGTCAAATTTAAGGTTGGGGTTATTACAATCTCTTCAGTATATACCCAAATATGAAAGATAAACTATGTCAAATTATAAAGGGCTTGCTTTCCAGGCAAAATGTGGCGGGATTGATGTCCGCACTCCTCAGAAATCTTTTAGGTGCTCTTCTGGTGAGAGGCCTTAATGGTCATCTTATAAAGACAAACCAACTAATGTGCAAATTCAAATTTGTTTAAAATCGGTAAGAAAAAAGAATCTGCATAACCATGAAACACTACGGATTTTCCATGTCTCACTCATCGATCGCAAGACCCTACTTGATACATTCAACCACTATGAAAAACACTGATAAAAACCAACAAGCTTCAGTTTTGAGATCTATTCCTTTCAATGTATCAAGGAATGGATCGTTTGGTCAGAACTGGTTCGTTAATTTGGAAGCGCTAAGAATACATCAACCGAAGGGGAATTAGCTCAAATGGTAGAGCGCTCGCGTAGCATGTGAGAGGTAGTGGGATCGACGCCCGCATTCTCCAGTTGTCTTTCCTTTATCCTCTGTGGAGGAAATGATTAACAGCTGGATGTGGCAAAAGTGGATAAAAAACTGAAAGAAAGACAGCTCTTTCACATTAGCCTGAAGTCACACTCAAAATTCTTCATGATAGATTCAATCGCCCAAATGAACCTAGTGCAAGCAAATAAAAATATTGCGACAAAACCATTGTTTGATAAGCCTGCTTGTAAGAAGTGGAATGAGAAATTTTAACAAACCAGCACACAACTTGACATTCAAAGCCGACGAGGATGGGATTCCAACCCATGTGTGCAAAGCACAATGGATTAGCAGTCCATCGCCTTAACTTCTCGGACACCTCGTCCTCTCTCTTGTACGTTTGACCATAAAAATTTCCGTCTTAAACTACAGCTGGTATAATTTTGATCTCAAAATTGGAGACTCATTAGATACAATGGCCTTGCGTGCAGAGGATTTGAATTCATCCTCCTTTCACAAAAATAGAATCATTATTATCTAAATTTGGTTTCATGTAGGGATGTTTGAGGTTGTTTGATTTAAAATTGGGCGAAACAAAAGCAATTGCACTTAGGATACGTCAAATTTAAGGTTGGGGTTATCACAATCTCTTTAGAATATACCCAAATATGGAAGACAAACTATGTCAAATTATAAAGGGCTTGCTTTCCAGGCAAAATGTGGCGGGATTGATGTCCGCACTCCTCAGAAATCTTTTAGGTGCTCTTCTGGTGAGAGGCCTTAATGATCATCTTATAAAGACAAACCAACTTATGTGCAAATTCAAATTTGTTTAAAATCGGTAAGAAAAAAGAATCTGCCAAACCATGAAACACTACGGATTTTCCATGTCTCACTGATGGAACGCAAGACCCTACTTGATACATTCAACCACTCTGAAAAACACTGAGAAAAACCAACAAGCTTCAGTTGTGAGATCTATTCCCTTTGATGTATCAAGGAATGGATCGTTTGGTCAGAAAGGGTTCGTTAATTTGGAAGCGCTAAGAATACATCAACCGAAGGGGAATTAGCTCAAATGGTAGAGCGCTTGCTTAGCATGTGAGAGGTAGTGGGATCGACGCCCGCATTCTCCAGTTGTCTTTCATTTGTCCTTTGTCCTCTGTGGAGGAAATGATTAACAGCTGCATGTAGCAAAGGTGGGTGCAAAGTGAAAGAAAGACAGCTCTTTCACATTAGCCTGAAGTCACACTCAAAATTCTTCATGATAGCTTCAATCGCCCAAATGAACCAAGTGCAAGCAAATAAAAATATTGCGACAAAAGCATTGTTTCAAAAGCCTGCTTGTAAGAAGTGGAATGAGAAATATTAACAAACCAGAACAGAACTTGACATGCAAAGCCGACGAGGATGGGATTCGAACCCATGTGTGCAAAGCACAATGGATTAGCAGTCCATCGCCTTAACCGCTCGGCCACCTCGTCCTCTCTCTTGTAAGTTTGACCATAAAAAATTCCGTCTTAAACTACAGCTGGTATAATTTTGATCTCAACATTGGAGCCTCATTAGATACAATGGCCTTTCGTGCAGAGGATATGAATTTATCCTCCTTTCACAAAAATAGAATCATTATTATCTAAATGTGGTACCATGTAGGGATGTTTGAGGTTGTTTGATTTAAAATTGGGCGAAACAAAAGCAATTGCACTTAGGATAAGTCAAATTTAAGGTTGGGGTTATTACAATCTCTTCAGAATATACCCAAATATGGAAGATAAACCATGTCAAATTATAAAGGGCTTGCTTTCCAGGCAAAATGTGGCGGGATTGATGTCCGCACTCCTCAGAAATCTTTTAGGTGCTCTTCTGGTGAGAGGCCTTAATGGTCATCTTATAAAGACAAACCAACTAATGTGCAAATTCAAATTTGTTTAAAATCGGTAAGAAAAAAGAATCTGCATAACCATGAAACACTACGGATTTTCCATGTCTCACTCATCGATCGCAAGACTCTACTTGATACATTCAACCACTCTGAAAAACACTGATAAAAACCAACAAGCTTCAGTTTTGAGATCTATTCCTTTCAATGTATCAAGGAATGGATCGTTTGGTCAGAACTGGTTCGTTAATTTGGAAGCGCTAAGAATCCATCAACCGAAGGGGAATTAGCTCAAATGGTAGAGCGCTCGCTTAGCATGTGAGAGGTAGCGGGATCGACGCCCGCATTCTACAGTTGTCTTTCCTTTGTCCTCTGTGGATGAAATGATTAACAGCTGGATGTGGCAAAGATGGATGCAAACTGAAAGAACGACAGCTCTTTCACATTAGCCTGAAGTCACACTCAAAATTCTTCATGATAGATTCAATTGCCCAAATGAACTTCGTGTAGGCAAATAAAAGTTTTGCGACAAAAGCATTGTTTGAAAAGCCTGCTGGTAAGAAGTGGAATGAGAAATTTTAACAACCCAGAACAGAACTTGACATGCAAAGCCGACGAGGATGGGATTCGAACCAATGCGTGCAAAGCACAATGGATTAGCAGTCCATCGCCTTAACCACTCGGCCACCTCGTCCTCTCTCTTGTAGGTTTGACCATAAAAAATTCCGTCTCAAACTACAGCTGGTATAATTTTGATCTCAACATTGGAGCCTCATTAGATACAATGGCCTTGCGTGTAGCTGTCTCTCTGTGTTTATTGGCATACAGCACGGTTAGTGAGATCCAGATCCATGTGGGCACTCAGGATGGATTTAAATAGCGACTCTATAACTGATGTTATATGTAAAACATATTAGCTTTTTAAAAATCTTTATTTTAAAGAAAACGAGAAAAAATAATAATTTCTGAATGGTCAGGCTCTGTCAGAGGTGACAGTGTAGAAACAGAGTGCAGCATAGAGGGAAGTACAGGTTAAGTGGTAGATTACATTTCTACACCTGAACAGGGACTTGAACCCTGGACCCTCAGATTAAAAGTCTGATGCTCTACCAATTGAGCTATCCAGGCCCTATGAGAGTGTGTCTGAGTGACAGCTGACATCTGAAACACTTCCTGAGTCCAAAGCTGTGACGCTGTTTTCTGAACAAACGCCTGGTTGATGTGAACTTGTGTTGCAGCCACTGAGCATAAAGAAGAAGGCCTTCATGGAGGGAAACAGGGAGTTAAGGAGGAGTGTGAAGAAAAAAGGAAGAGAGCAAGTCGGTGGGAAACTCTCTGCAGCAGAACAGTGTGAGGGATGTGTGGTCAGGAATGGAAAAGCTCACAGGCTTTGGGATAATGTGGGATCAGACAGATGGAAGAGTTCAGACAAACTCAGCATGCTGCTGCCTCCTGCTACAGACCTCACATCCTCCATGTACCAACAGCTGCCCTGTCACACCTCAGCACATCTACATGAAACTATCACATCTATAGGAAAATAAACTATGGCCTCATCTGGATACAAACAAAAGAGATGATTGTGGATTTTAGGAGGAGCAGCAGTCAGCTGAACAGCGTCTCCATCCTCGGTGAAGAGGTGGTTGAGGATTACAGATACCTGAGGGTTCACCTGGACAGCAGACTGGACTGGAAATGCAACACTGAGGCTGTCTACAAGATGGGACATTCAGTAAACTATTCCTATAACTGTATGTATGCTAACTGAGTTGGCATGGGTTGGTGCACTAAACACATGTTACAGAGTTTAATATTTCTGCATCTTTTAGTAAAAACAGGAAAGAATGAGTGTATATTTCCAGCCAAATTCCCAATAAAGCTGCTCTCATCCACATATTTTTCTGTTTCTTCTGTCAGACGGCTAAACTGAAAATCAGCCCATTAAGACTACGTGTCAACTCGTGGTCACTTAAAGCATGTCCAGCCTGTCGCTCTGCTCTAATAAAATCCTGATTTCGTTCTGAATTTCCTGATCAAGATAAAAAATATGTAACATACAGAACAAAAAGCATCCATCTCCAGCTGAAAACATGAAACCTGCAGACTACACATAAAATGTTCCACTGGGGACACCGACCCAAGTTGGTTATTAGCAGGAAATTTCATAAATATCCTCAAAACCAGTTTTCCTCAGTGTGCAGACTTCAGATTTTTGTTTTAAGTTTTGTACAAAGAAAATAGTCTCAAATGTAACCTCTCTTCAATGCATATTCAGAACTTATTAAAATCTCTTCCAGAAAAACTCTTGTTTTGATCGTTTTCTTTAAAATAAAGATTTTTAAAAAGCTAATTGACCATGTGCTCTGTTTTACATATAACATCAGTTATAGAGGTAAACACGCAAAGTTAGCATATTGACGGGTTTCAAATATATTTTTCAGTGGCGGCCGTGCTTTGGCTCACTGGGCCTTCAGTGCGGGTTTCCCGTCCATTCAGAGTCGCTATTTAAATCCGTCCTGAGTGCCCACATGGATCTGGATCTCACTAACCGTGCTGCATGCCAATAAACACAGAGAGACAGCTGTTAGAAGACTTTCTTCTGCAGGTTTCCTTCTGATTTATTTATTTTTTAAACACTTATTCAGCAGCAGGATGTTTATTCATCAATTAGCCGACTAATAATGAATTATGAGAGAGATTTCACATATTGAGAGCAGCTACCATTGTTATTGTTATTATTATCACATATATCAGCAGTTCAGAATATTTGATCATTTATATTTATAATCTAATATTTATATATGTAAATAAAATACATAATACTCACAAGAGTTCCTGATTATTATCTATTTATGGACATAACACTGAGATGCTGCATATGTTGGTCCATTGTTGCCAGTTAACTGCAGCCTTGCAGCTTTCAGCAGCAGCTGTTACCGCTGAGCAATCAGTTCCCTCTGCACTGAGGATCATATGAAAGCAGCTCCTGCAGCTTCAGGTTAGTGTCACAGGGCTCTGAACTTTGTGTTAGTGCAGTTTGGCAGCAGCAGGTCCCAGGCAAGCTTTAATTATATTGCACCAGAATGAGGTGAGTAACTTCTAGTCTATCCCAGTGCTTCTAAGTGGTGGCACTGAACCTCTGCTGCCTTAAATGTCTGAGGCAAGCAGAACCTCATTTGGTCGCAGCATTACACTATGAATATGCAGTTAAGCTCAACAGGACTGGGCATGTTAAGGGGAGGTGGTGGTTGGACCCCACTGGTCTCTAAATGTACTCAGAACTTCATATGAGATGTCCCTGTTTCTGCAGGGTTTTGTGGATTTCTTGTGTGCTGATTGGAAGCATCACCTGCATTCCTGCACAAAGCGGTAAGCTGATCCCAATCAAAGCTCTGCAACTAAAAGCAGTTTAAATTGACTCGGGTGTAAATGGAAGGCTGATCTTTATTCTCTGTTTTCTCACCCATGTATTCAGTTTATGGACAAGCTCTATCTAAGCCAACGTATCAGAAAGCAGCTGGAACCAGTGGTTCAGCAGCACAGCAGCATGGCGCTCAGGGAGGTCAGTCTGGAGCTCCTGGCAGCAATTACCAGTTTGAAGATGGGAACTGGAGCCTTTCATCTGACACCAGCGGCGAGGACGAGCCAGTCTTCACTCCTGTGGCCGACGAGGATCAAGTCTACGCTTACAAATCTCGGTCACGCTACAACCAGAAGCGTGTGCTGTTCAGCCAGTTCCGCTACAGCCCAACAGAATCTGAGCCAGACCACGGCAAAACATCTCAGCACAAGGTTCAAGTTCAGAGCGGCTTCTGAGGATCTTTCTGGTGAGGCTCATTTTACTCTGCATGTGTGCTCTCTGTAGCTGCTGGTAGGTGACTGACTTTCTTTGTCTTGCAGATCTGCATATTCTAGAGGCATCGCTGCTGCTACCGCTTGAATAAATGGCTTTAACTTGAATACCTTGTTGCTCCATCAAATGGCTCCTAGCTGTCTCTGGGTCATCCAGTTGTGGGTTGGAGGGGATAGTTGAGGGCCTGACAGGTTGACATGACTTAATCCTATAAATAAGGTGTTGGCATTAACTTAAGGACAGTATCTGCTCAAAGGTGAGCTTGTGAAGGTCTTGATGGCTTCAGCTTGGAATGCATTCCCAACTAAAAATGGCTGAAAAGCCAACTGCAGCTCTCTGACAGCAGTGGGTAAAGGTGTGGCCTTGAGCTCTATTAGAAGATTCCACTGCTGCATATTGTGCTGAGGGGGAAACCTTTACACTCTGTAGCAGTCCTCACCCTACAGCTCTGGGTAAGGGCAGACCCATCAGATGCTGGGGCCATGTGAAATCTGGACAGGTCAATGGCCGAGGATGGCTTCATAACTATCTTATGTGGTAGCAAAGGTCTTGTACTTTGAATACTTGTAATGAAGCTTGTGCTGCACAAATCAAAAGATGTGGCAGCTACATGCATTTAGTGACTTGGGAACAAAATTTATAGGCTCAATGTTGTCAACTACTCACTACCTGGAAGTTGGATCAGGTGGTGGGGGCAAACATCAATTTTGTTCTACATTTGCATGCAAGAAGACGAGCCAGGTGTTGGAATATATTCAGTTAAGTCGTGAGCTGTACTGATTAATACTGGGCATAATGCAACATCAAATGTTCCATCTATATGTGAGAATCAGATGTCTTACCTGGTCGTCCCTACAGCAAGGACACTGCCTGTGGGCACTACTTGCACATAGTCGACATATACTGACATAATTAAAAGAAAAACGTCTGTGGACTTGTTTCCACACTTTAAGTCACTCACATTGTTAACCTGCAGGTTGCAGTTTAAATATGAACATGATAAAGTCTGGTCTTTGTTGGATTTTATGAAAGTAATTATGAGGACAGATGATGTGAACTACTGTAACAAATGTTAGTTTTCAGAATTAAAACAACCTGGGGATATAAATAAATATGAAGTTCAGGTGTGACAGTCAACATTTTACAGTAAAAAAAGACTCTCAGAAAATTAGACCCATATTAAAAAAGAGCATTATTCAAATAGAAATGTTTTCCCTTTTAAATGAGTTCAAAATGTAACTTTAACTTCAGTGTATTTTCAGTACAGTTCCACCTCACTAAGAAACATTTGAGAAACAGTTACAGATATGAACAAAATGATGGCACAAGGTGCTTTAAACATTTAACCTCCGTTATGTCCTGTTTAATCAAGTTCATCTGAAATAAATCTAAGATCTCCTCCATATCACTTAATAAAAGAGCAGCTCTGCATCATGTTGTCTCACGTTTCTACATCTCAGCTCAGATATTAATCTGAGCTTTAAACATCTCAGAGTGCGCAGAAGGCAGTTAGCGTGACTTTAGGAAGAATACACCCTCTGCTATGTTCCAAACACATCCATGCTTCTAGATCCTCTGGATGAGAGAGCTGCAGAGCTCCTTATTCCTGCCAAGGAGTCAACATTATGTTAGAGTTATTTCCAGAACTCAGCAGGTTAACTTACTAAGACTCCAGTCTTATGTCACGCTGAGCTCAGTTTTTTCCCCTTGAAACCCAACTAGCAGCTCCCACTAGTGAAGTGGACAAGTGATGTGTTGGACCCCAATTTCATGACTGTGACGACTTTGTGACGTATTAGAACCGAGGTTATAACCTGGAGTCCTTCAGACCAAATCTCTGTCACTCCCCTCACACTCCCCAGCCAGAGATTAGGGGCCCACAGTGATCTGCAGGACTTTGGTCCAGATGTTTAACACCGTATCTGACCAAGCGGAATTCACCTTCTTTAAAACATCCCATGTTCATTCCTCACATGTTGCAACAAACCTTTTTAAATGTCAGAAGTGTTCATTTTCAGAGCTGAATTGAATGCAGCACGATCTGACTGGGTCCCAGGTGAGGTTTATGAGTGTAATTAGAGCAGGTAGAGCACCAATATAAAGTCAGCTGCAGCCTCAGATGAGTTACAGCACAAATCTTCTCTCAACAGCAGTCACTAGATTGCTGTTTTTGACCAGTTTTATCTGAATTGTGTTGCTTCTGTTTTGTCTTGTTCAACATGTTGTTTAAGGTTTTCTTCAGGTGAGTCTTCATGTTTAATGGTTTAGGTTTTTGTTCTCCTATATACTAAAGTTTCTTTCTTTTCTTTTGAAATCCAAACAGGATTTCCTGGCTTTGTGTCCTGCTCTTCAGCATTGGAACATGTTATCCCCCCCAGAAAAACAAGTATATCAACATTTAGGTGCAGTTTATATAAAGGCAGCCAACATGGGAAGTTGTTTAGTCTGGACATGCTCAACCCATGATGTTGGTAGGAATGAGAGGGAAGAGGGTCTGCAACTATATTAATCATGCAGCACCAAATCTTACAATATATTAGACTTCAGGTTTAATGACCCACTTGAACTGCAAATACTCCTTTAGCTTTGTTTTTTGTTACTAAACATATTGGCAGTGATACAGCGGCTACTGACAGCATGACTAACCATGCTGTCATACTTTGCTTCAACTAATTTCTGGGCTCAGGTCAAAACAGTGGGTCCTCTGGCTCTGGTAGTAGCACGTCTGGGTCTGGCTACGGCAGCGGCTCCTCTGGGTCTGGCTACGGCAGCGGCTCCTCTGGGTCTGGCTACGGCAGCGGCTCCTCTGGGTCTGGCTACGGCAGTGGCTCCTCTGGGTCTGGCTACGGCAGCAGCTCCTCTGGCTCTGGCTACGGCAGCGGCTCCTCTGGGTCTGGCTACGGCAGCGGCTCCTCTGGCTACGGCAGCGGCTCCTCTGCGTCTAATGCTGGCTTCACTGCGCAGGATGCAGACTTTGCCCGTTTCCTTGCTGCCCTAATGAACTTGAAGATCGACAGTTCTTTCCCACAGTCTGTCTGGACCTCCGACCAGGTCCCTAAGGACACATCTAAGATGCGCACTGTATACCCTTCATCCCACGTCGTCCAGTCCAGCAATGGCTACCAACGAGCCCGCGACTCCAGTTCGTACGCCAAATACTCCCAGGATGCTTTTGACCACGCTGATGCCAAGACTGGGTCTAAAGGGCAGAAGTTGTACTAAGGTAAAGCTGGACTAGTGTCTGAAGTATTGAGACTCCTGTATCAATACTGACCCCTTCTGTTTTCTGCAGGTGACTCTCATGGACACTTCCATGGAGATTCCAACATGTGGCTGAACTCTGGTAAAATAAACTTGACCAATAAAATGAGGTCTGTGTATTGAATACTTGATCTCAAGGTTTGTTTTCACTTCATAGAGGATTGAGACTTCACCACACCCACTGAGGCTGACTCTGCTTTTGAAGGGCAAACTGAATACTGCTGCTTTAAATTCCACCACTACATGTTTCCTTCTCCTCATGGTTGAATTGCATTACACAAACCCAGACCAAAATAACTTGAAGCTCAGTACAGTGGCCCTGCTTGACCTTGCACCATGAAGGTGTTTCAGTTAAATCTGCACTCGCTGGCCTTTTCCAAGCTTTAATTGCATGTGACTCGTTAGCCTATGCTACGTAGCCTTGCCCCTCTGCTTGGCACCACTTGGTGTCTTCTGTGTGCCTCATCAGAGCCATACATCCCTCTTAACCAACTGTCTTAACTTGCCCCCTGTGTGTGCGGCCTTTGTTCATCTCACCTGGGACACCAGCTGGAGGGCTATGACACTGTGCTTCATACAGACTCGGTCCTTAACATGGCATCACATCTTCCCATGTTGGTTTTCATCCTACACAAGACTTAAATAACTCCTCTGCTTTTGTTTTCCTGATTCTACCACATGTGGAAGATGCCTGTTCAAATTCCCTCGAGTGCAAAGCTACATGATCAATTTGCAAAATATTTTTTAACTCCGATTCAGATCACTTGCTATTAAACTAGCAATAGTTGGAACAATCAAACTTTCAAAGTACTCTCCCACAGTAGGCTCTCTGATACGGCCCTCTAGAAAAGGTCTCCAAACAGTTCTAGCAGAGTCTCAGTGAATGGAAGTGTGGAAATTATTAGACCTTTTGCAGAGTAGACTGGAGAGCTGTACAGGGTGTACCCTGACTCTTTCAATTGGCAGCAGGGATAGGCTAAAGCAGAGATACTCATTATGCGGCTCCTCAAGCTTTAATTGGTGGCTCGCATAGTAGCTTATAACAATATGGTAACAATAACAAATTTTGTCAAATAACATACAGCGAATACTGCCCAGTATGAAGTATTTTTATTAAGGCTTAATGGTGTTTCCTAAAGGGGGCTCTGTTAAACCTGGCAACGCAGCCCGCTTAAACCACCGTCACACTTGACCGCAGTGCACGCTAGCTCCATTAGCGAGATGCAGGCACAATGGGTCAGTTTTTAATTAAAAAAGGACTAAACCATGCTCATCTTGAATGTCTCACTATGATTACAACAAACTACAAATACAACATGAAGAAAGTCAAGGACATGCATGCCAGCTTCCAGTATTGAGTATTAAGGATTCCAGTATTCAGGTAAATGTGGTCTTAATTGAAAATGTATTGGCTGTGTTGTTTCTTTTTTTGTGGGATGTTTTATATGTAGAAATGCATATTTGCAAAACGGAACTTAGTATGTTGTCATAAAAGTGGCTCTTCCCTTGATTTTGCTCTGCCACTGTGGCTCTTGTGGAAAAAAATAGTATCACTGGGCTAAAGGCTTCCACTACCCTAAACTGGATACATCGTGTAAAGTAAATGTATGGTAAGATAGTTCCAGTGAGGAACCTTGGAGTTATTATTGACCAGAATTTATCATTCAATGCACATATAAAACAGGTTTCTAGGACTGCCTTCTTTCACCTTTGTAATATTGTTAAAATCAGGAACATCCTGTCTTAGTGATGCAGTAAAACTGCTCCATGCATTTGTTACTTCAGGATTTGACTACTGTAATTCTTTATTATTGCATTCAGAGGATGCAACATCAATAGGCATGTTCTGGCACAACCTGCCATTACAGAGTGGAAAGGCAACAAGTTGCCTATTAAAGCACAATAGTAGAGTGGTACAGGGTAGGGTTGTCAAAGAATATTCTAAGTTTGAATAGGTTTTTAAAAAAAAAAAAGTGAAAAATAATATTCGAATGTTGAAAAAACATCTGCGCAGCCGCCATCTGCCTTGAGTCGGCACACTGCATGACGGGGTCAGGGACAGGAGTCTGGTAAAGCGTCACTGCTGAAAGTTGATTCACTTGATGGCAGAAAGTTCAGGGCCCAACTTGACTGCAGACAAAGTGATTTTAACCCCCAATAATATATAAAGGCCCGCCTGGAAATACTTCAGATTTTGGTCAGTTGATGGAAATATTTAGAAGCCTTGACAGTTGTATACGAGCTACAGTTACTGATCAGTCGACCACCAGCAGCATGAGGTTACATCTTGAAAAGACTTTGCACAACATGAAACAAATTGTTCAAGGTAAACTTGAATAAACCACCTATTCAAGTCGTCAAGTCTGTTAACTTTAGCCAAAAAAAAAAAAACCCTAGGCAAGGTCATCATTTGACAAGACTGATGAAGACAGCACTGGCTGTGGCTTAACTGCAGAAGAATATTTGAGTATCCAGCCAAGTATTTCAAGCACGACGTTGGTTTGGCAAGCCTTCAGGTTGGCTACCGTGCACTCAGCAACCTATAGAAGGGGTTGTGTCTGGCTGCCATGTACAGGTGTAGAGAAATGGCTGTAAAGGATGCTGTAGCTGATCGCTATAGTCAATTGAGCAACTATTTAACACTTCCATAGCAATTCCTCTCAAGATGCAGAGCTTTGAGACGCCATGTTTGAAACCAAAAGCAGAACGTCCGAGTCAAATATGACAGGTGATGCCTGCCATTTGCCTTGAACCCAGATGGTGTACACAGGCCATTGTTTCCCTTAGTCAATCATTCTGAAGCAAGATCATTTGACAAGATTTTATTCAAAGACTAAAAAGAATCTTATGCCGTTGGGATTCAGCTTTCCAATCTGAAACAGAACCAGATTAGTTCCAGCATTGAGATAAAGACATTTGCAGGTACCACTCAACATACCCTCTGCACATCATGTTCAGCTCTAGCGGGCACTTGGGAAGAACTTTTTCTGCTGCCCAGAACCATGGCTGTCAGTAATATGCTCCTTCAAGTAGTGGACGTCCTGAAAGAAGTCTTTGCCCTTCTCATGCTGCTGGCTGAAGGTGCTGTAGGTTCCAGAGGGGTACAAGCCGTACAAAAGCCTGTAGTCAAAGTTAGGAGATCCACCCACACCAAAGCGTGGCACCAGTACGGTTGCAGATCCCAGTCCAGACCCTTGGCGGTCATCCGGGTAGCCGAATTCTTCGGTCTGCTGCTGGTAATTCCCGAGTTCAGCTTCCTTGGTGACACTGGAGGTCTCCCCTGACTGGAGGACAGGGCCAGGTGGTGACAGGGGGGCTGCAGGGAGAACGTCAGTGAGGCTGAGGGCTTGGGCTGACGCATCCTCAAAGACTGAGGGAGCAATAGCCCACTGGGTTTCTGTGTGGAGACATTTCACAATTAGTCCTTTTCACAGCAGAAGTTCTGATAGCACAGAGTGTTGACATCCCAGTTTCCTAGGATGTAAAGTTAAAAGCCCCAACCCCCTCTACAGAGATTGAGCAGACTGAATGAGAAGCACAGGTGCAATGCTCAGGTTCCCTTTGGTGCCCCAGTAAGGCTGCTTAAAGTGAAGGGCCTTTCCTCCAAGCAGAAGGGAGCCATTACACACCTGAGCGTCATTTTGTGTTTTAATACATATGTTCGGAATTTTTATTTATTTTTTAATTCAAACTAAACAGCAGGTTTTGGCTTCATAATAGAGCTCGGCAAGATTTGCTAGTGGCTTCATGAAAACGCACCTTTAGGCTTCCAGACATATTTTGGGCCATCTACACTCCAAGCAGAAGATTTACCTTGTGGTCCAGATTGGGCAGCTCCAGGTTGCAGAGCACCAGCGTCAGATCCTACGTCAACAGGCACATAAGTGACAGTAGAGTAACCTGTTACAGGCAGGCCAGAGCTAAAGCTGCTCAATGCTGGACCCGTCTGAACAGCCTGTGGGACACCAGAAGCTTGCACAGCCATTTGCACGGGCACAACGGAGCCAGAGCTGCTGAATCTTGGGTCTGCCTGAAGAGCACCTTGGACAAAGCCAGGAGCTTGGACAAAACCGGGAGCTTGGACAACCAGTTGCGTTGGCACAAATGAGCCATAGCCGCTGAGTCTTGGGTCTGCCTGAAGAACAGGTTGACTTAGGCCAGAGGCTTGCACAGGTGTCGCCATATAAACGTCACTGGAAGCAGTGTAGGGCACGGTCACCGGGCGGCCAGCGGCTGCTCCCTGGTAAGAGCCAAAATTACCTGCAGCTCTTGTGCCGCTGCTGCTCTGGCCTGCTGATTTTGAACCTGGGTGCATGAGAACAAGTTTAGCAGAAGCTGATTCAAGCAAGCATGTAATGTTTTACCACAACAGATGATAGCACACCTTTAGTGGGAAAACCCCATGTAGCAGCAGTCAACAAGGCAAAGAGGGAAACCCTGAAATCATGTACAACAAAGAGTAAGAATGCAATATTAACTAATGTTTCCAATCAATCAAACAAAAACTGTAAAAGGCAGCTTGTGCTTATACCTCAGGAAGAACCCAGCAGCTGTCATGGTGAAAACAAGCTATGAGAGGAAACAGCAAGGGTGAAGGTTTATAAATAATGCCACAGACCAGCCCAGACCAATCAAAGCTTAACGTGCTAACAACAGACAGCTGCTTGTGAGGGACTATCAGGACAGGTGGACGCTGGAGGCTCATCTGGTTGCTCTGGTATCAGCCTCATTGTCTCCTCTCGCCTCCACCCTCCTGTCTGTGCTAAAGGCACTTAGTCACTGCCAAATATTTTACTGTCGTAAAATAGCTCTACCCAAATTGTCGTAATTCTCAGATTTTCTATTTCAGTTAAACGTAGAAGCTGTAAATAACATCCTAGATGTTGAGTTTTCACACCGACCCACTGACACATTTAACAAGTTAACTGAGGCCTGTAGAGTCTGAGATGTAGCTCTTATTGGTCCTTTAAAGGAGACATGTTTTGCCCTTTTTGGTACAATTTCCCGAGGTCTTACTGAAATGTATGAGACAGGTCAGGAGCTCCTGGTCTTATTGGCCAAGTTTTTCCCCCAAAAGTGTATTTTATTTCCTAAACATGATGCTTTTCTAACTTTAACCCAGTACTTTTAATGTTTTACAGCTTTCGACCAAGTAGTTTTGGAAAAAAAGGTGAAAAACGAATGAAGGAAACAACGCTCACAGCAGTTCAAAGACTGGTGTCAAACACAAGTCCCGTGTTTAGGAGATGGTTGACTATCCTCTGCATCCTTTTTAATCTCCTGACTTGGTCAGTATTACTTGTTGATAATCCAGCGGTGCAGGATGATGTTTCCTGTTAGTTTTGGCAGAACTGGTGCTCAGCTGCTGGCACAGAGGAATAACTGGCCCAGCAAAGAGCCTCCAACAAATAACCAACCGGATGATCCAGAACTTCCTGCAGCTAAACAAAGAGAAAACAGAGGTCATTGTCAGCTGTTAAAAATCTGAGCTCAGCTTCAGGCTGTGATGTTAAAAAGCACAAACCAAGCAGGAATCTGGGTGTTATTATGGACTCAGAGCTGAACTTCAGCAGCCAGATCAGCTCAGTTAGGAAGTCAGCCGACTATCACCTGGAGAATATTTCCAGGATTAAAGGACTTCCTTCCCTGGTTACCTGTCAGATTTTATTACTCATTTTAAAAGCTTTGAATAGTTGGACGGTTGCTTCTGTCTATGATCTGTGAACTCCTTACTCCCCTGATTGCTGCTCACACGGCCCACTGTTTAATATAACTGAGCTGTTCATTAGATGGAAATGAATCCCTGCATACTCCTAAAAATCACTTTATTTTGAGGCTTTTTCTTCAAATTAAAACCCCACTTTCATAATTACTCGGGACTCTTTGTAAAATGCAAATAAAACCAGAAAGATATGATCTTAGAACTATTAAAAAGTTCTATCTAATTAAAATAGTGCAAGTTCAGTGCCATCTGTTGGTTTCCTTAGCGAGGAAATAGTTTTTGAATTGCTCTGTATGAATGAATTGGATTATAATTACAATGAATTGAACTCCAATTGGCCTGAATTGGACTTTATTACTGAAGTGCCCTGAGATGACATTTGTTGTAATTGTAATAGTTTATTTTGGCAACATTTTAAACAAACTGACATTATTCTGTCTTGGGAAACACTGCTGGTGGAAAACATGATACTGGCTGCTGAAAAACTGGCAGAAGTGGACCTTCCAACGTGACAGTGACAGGAAGTAATCAGCTGAAGTCGTCCAGAGATTAACAGAGAACACAAATCAACATTCTGGAATCCGGACTTCAGTTCCATCCAGAATCTGTGGTTGGAACCACAGACCAGAAGAGACAGAACAGAAGCCTTCACAAAGTTGTGATGTCATCACTGTGGTGACATCACAATCGATGTCATCTCTGATCTTGTTTGACATCACAAAGTTTATACAGGCCAGACATTTTCACTGCTTTTTCACAGCTGGTCAGGAGTTTATCTGAAGAAACACGTCCAGTTTCTGAAGCAGATTTGAAAGTCACAGCAAATGGTTTTCACATCGCCTAAAACAGTAATTACTATCTTAAATAGTCATTTTAACAAGCACTTAGAAACAATGCTTACTTACTATCTTAAAAAAATGTGATTTGAAGTACTCATAAACAACAAGCAAAATGAGTCAAACCAAGAAATCATCTCCTCCACTTCAGTGGTGTGACATGGCAGACGACGATTTGCCCGAGGGTTTCTACACGTGTCCCATTACTTTTGGCAGTAAGGAAAGTTATGAGGAACCCAGCAACTGTTGGAAAAAGAACAATCCCAGGTCTCTGCTGCAGCTGGGACTCCTCACTCAGAGGATGTCCAGCTCCTGCAGGATCATCTCCAGGCCTCCGTAGTTCCTCCAGTCAAGTGGAAGTTTCCAGTTTCACAAACCGAGGGGATTCCCTCTAACGCCTCTGCTGCCGACCGAGATTTCTCTCTTGCATGTGTTTTGATGTTTGCAGCGTAACTGGGGTATTTTCAACATTAAGCCTCATTTATGAGTCGTCTGCAATGTTTTAGAACCCCCCTCACCTTTTTTTTTAAATTTTACTGCTGTATTTGCCTAATTTTGATTCATCTCAACCTGCTTCAGAATGGCAAGCATGGTGCATGTCCTAAAAGGTCCGTAAAAGCACCATAAACGTCCGTTTTCAAAATCATCAACTCACCGGAGTGGTTACTGGTGTGCACTGGTAATCCATATCAAATTTTGTTGCGAAATGTTGCTTCTGTCGTGTTTTATTTGACATTTTGTAAATGTAAATGTTGTATTGAAGACTGGATGTTCGTTGATTTTACTCCGCCACCGAACCCGGAAAGAGAAGATGTTTGTAGTTCTCTCGCACCGGAAATGCAAACCAGGATAATACACCTAGCAGCATGGTTTGAAAAGCACAACTGGTTAGAATATTCAGTCAATCACAATACAGCTTTCTGCTTCCCATGTAAAGTGTTTGGCAAAAACATCAAACATGATAGTTTGGTCAGTAGTGGTTGCAAGAACTGGAAGAAAGCTTTGGTCATCTTTGGCAAACATGAGGTTGCACAAACACATAAAGACAGTGTTGTTGCATGGAAGAGCTATCAGGCAACTAGAAAACAGGGAAATGTTGCACAGATGATAGCATCAGCAAATGTGAGTGAGATAGAAGAGAGAAGAGAATATCTCAGGCGAATTGTTGCAGTCACTTCTATGTTAGGGAGACAGGGACTCCCTTTTCGTGGCCATGATGAAGGAAAAGACAGCACAAACAGAGGGAACTTTCTTGCGTGCATGGAGCTTTTGAAGGAATTTGATCCTTTTCTGCAAAAACATAACCCCCCATCAAATGCTCAGTATACCTCAGCAACCTCCCAGAATGAGATGATTGACTGTTGTGCCCAGGAAGTCACGAGTGTCATTGTATCTGAAATGACAAGGTCCAAAATCTATGCCATCATGGCAGATGAAGCAAGAGATGTCAAATCAGAGCAGCTAGCTGTTTGCGTCAGGTATGTGTCAGATGGGGCAGTGAAGGAACGTTTCGTAGCGCTCACGGAGATGAAGTCATTTGATGCCCAGTCCATTGCAAAGGAGCTGCAGCAGCAGATTCAAAAAAGTGGTCTTGCAGAGCTTAAGTGTGTAGCACAAACTTATGATGGTGCAGCTGTCATGAGTGGGACCACTGGAGGTGTACAAGCACATTCTAGAAGGCTCCCCCCTGAAGCTATCTATGTGCATTGTTACGCTCACGAACTCAACCTGGTGTTGTGCCATACTTGCAAGGTCATCCCAGAGGCTGTGGAGCTTTTCAGCTTGTTGGGGTGTGTTTACTCTTTTTCAGCACCTCCCTAGTGATTCATCATAAGTTCATGGAGGCTCAGACAAGGCTTGGATTGAGAACAGTCGAGCTTGTCCAACTTTCAAACACTCGCTGGGCTTGTCAGTTGCCGTCAATCAGTGCAGTGCTTGACACAATGTCTGCCATTTTGGAGTGCCTTTCTGCTATTAGATCCCCCATGGCTGTTGGTCTCAGAGCAAAGCTCTATAAGTTCTCAGCAGTCTATGCAATACTGATGTTTCAGGCCCTTCTGTCTGTAACCGAAGGACTCCACAAGCTCCTTCAGAAAGAGACTTTAGACCTGGCAGAAGCTTTGATCTGCAAACAAGCAGTGTGTGACACACTTAAGGGAAAACGCACAGATGCATTTGCCACAGAGCTTTATGACAGAACCAAAGCCCTATGCCACACACTCAGTATCCCTGAAGAAGGTGCCAGGACAAGGCATAAACAGAGGAAAATGGGTGATTTTGTGCTGGAGACAACTGCAGGTGCATGCAATGAATTGAACAGCTCAGACACATTGAAAAGAGAGTTACTTTTCCCGTGTGTGGATAGGATGGTTGGCGAGCTTGAGCAAAGATTTTGCAGTGTAGATGCAGGGCTACTAAAAGGCATCCAGGCATGCAGTCCGAAATCTGAGAACTTCTTGAGTGAATCACACTTGAATGAACTTGCAAAACACTACAGCATTGACCTGAAAACAGAGGAGGTTCTGGTGGCCAGAAACTTTCTTGCCCGGAAAACAGAGGCTGGATGTTCATCCAAAGATATGTTGACTGTGCACAACCTCCTTTATTCAGACATGTTTCCCTCTCTGAAGGCAACCATCCAAGTTGCTTTAACAGTGCCTGTAAGCAGCTGCTCGTGTGAAAGGTCCTTTAGTGTACTGCGCCGGCTGCACTCCTGGCTACGCCAAACAATGGGTCAGAAAATACTTCACAGTCTTGCAGTCATGTCGATTGAAAAAGAGGCACTTCAGCACCTAAATCACAATAGAGTGATAGACGCCTTTGCCACCCTTAAAAACAGACGACATTCTTTGATGCTTCCACCCACCAAGTAACTGCCAATTGTAGCCATTTTATTTTAAAATGGTGTACTTAGTGAGAACACAGTGCTTTTTTTGCATAGTTTTGTATAATACATGAATAAGAAGCATTGGTTAAATACGGCACTGTAACTATGTGGGTTTTTTCTTTTTGTTGTTGTTGTTAATGCTGTAAACATACAGTACTTCCTGTGTTTGTTGTTGTACTGTACTAAAGATGTTGTTAGCTGTTTGTGAAATTAAACATTCGCTCACATCCTGTGCATCTCCTGGGGGCTTAGCCCCCCCTGTCCTTAAAACCTAGTGACGCACCTGAGTCCAACCTATGAGGCTATAAATGCAAATGATAAACCGGAAATCGAGGCTCTGTCTGACGGATTCCTGCGAGAGTTCTGTCATACCGAGACCAGCGCTGAAATACTTCACTTGTTGCCATCAATAAAGACTTCATTTTCACTTGAATTACTCCGGTCCGTTCTTGAGCTTCCAATCAAAAGAACCGAATCTAACACAGCACACAACTTGACATGCAAAGCCGACGAGAATGGGATTGGAACCCATGCGTGCAAAGCACAATGGATTAGCAGTCCATCGCCTTAACCTCTTGGCCAAAAATGGGGCAAAAGGGACTACATGGCGAGGGGAAAGAAAAAAGGGGGGAAAGAGAGAGAAAGAAGAGGAGGAAAAAAAACTATATATTTTTTATCTACTCTTCTATCTTCTCAACATTGTTTACACACAGTTCTGCACTTGTTGCAAGGTTTATCATCACTTTAATTGTCATGTCTCTTGTGGGATACTTGCAAGCCCCTTTCACACTGAGGAATAACCCGCGTTTAATCCGCAAATTTAGCGTGTCCGCTGTTGCGTTCACACTGCCGACCTGGGCTGCCGCGTCAACTCGACTCGCCTTTCGACCCGCGTCGGACCCTAGTCTTTTTTGAAAGACTCACTGTCCTGTTATTCAAGAGGAAATTAAATAAAAACATGAAGGCTGTTTTTGGCAAAAATTATTAACTTTAATTTAACATACACTATATACATATCGTTCAGGAGGTCAGGAGTGCATTAAAGTATGTACATGCCCGTCCCTCCTGTCTCACTGAAACAGAACCGAACAGAACAGAACTTTTGGCACCCTCACACACATACTCACTCACTCACTCACTCACTCACTCACTCATTCACTCACTCACTCACTCACACACACACACTCACGCAGCAGCTCCCACACTGCGCACCTCAGCTCTGGCCCTGTCATATATCCACGCCAACAGACAGAGAGACGGACCGGAACAACCCAGAGACAGACAGACAAACACCAGAGAGAGACAAGTAATGGAGACATTAGCCGCTTTCGGACTGTAGGAACCTTTGGCAGTTCTAATAACCTTTTAATCCGCGGGGCCGTTTTCTCCCGTGTTCGGACATACAGGAACTCGGGGCCATCTCCCTTAGTTCCTATAACTATTTAGCTTCTTCTCCAAGGTCGGGTCTTTTCATAGTTCTATAGAACGAATCTAACGGAGGTGTGTGGTGGTCGGTAGCTACGCCCCATGTCATGCTATCACAGCTGAAATGTTTCCTCATAGACACAGACACAACCGGCGGGTGTTTAATAAGTTAAACTTACACTGGTCTCATTTGTCTGCAGTGCTCTGCTCTCCTTTCTTCCTTCATGAAATGAAAAAGTATCGTCTCCTGACTCTCTCTGTGAGCTTTTCCAGCCTCGATATTAGACGCCTGATGTGATTGTCCATGATTAATATCACCATCATGCAGACCATAAACACGGTGGCCTCCCCGCTCTCCATATTAGCTTCTTGGTGGTGTTTTTTCTACTCTCCTTACTTTTACCGTTTTGTTTTGTGTTTGAATGTAGCGCTAAACGGCTAACGGCTAACACGTCACTGAAGCAGACGGCTGCGCGCGGCGCATCAGTCCCTATCAGGTCCCGACTCATGTCCGAATGCAGACTGAAACAGAGGGACAGTTATCAGAACGAAATTCGAGTAGGACAGTTCTGATAACTGCGTTCCTATAACTACTCTGTCCGAAAGCGGCTTATAGGCCTCCATTCTTCCTCCAGTCATCCAGGGTCTGTCCTGACTCTGGACAGTAGCACCGCCCCTTTAGCTGGGTGTGTCCAGTCTGTTTGTTTTTGTCCTGGCCACACACTTTGCAGGTGTAGTGGTATGTCTCCTTTTTCAGCCTCTTCCGGGGCTGTTCCCCCCTTGCCATTCGCTCCTCATCCTCCTGGGCAGCTTTGTTCAGCCTCCAGGCAGGTTGCCTTGGCTGGGCACCTGGAAGGCACTCTGGAGGAGCTTGTGGTTGAGGAGCCTGAGAAAAAGGAGGAGCATGTGTAGATGGAAAGTGGGGAAATGGGGGAGCATATGAAAAGGGAGCTCGCTCGAACGGAGCTGGCCCAAATTGTGGAGGGGACTGAGGAGGTGGAGGTGGCGGAGAGATGACTGCAGGCTTGTTTGAATGCGCTGGCGGGGGAAAGCTTCGCCCTCGTGGTTTTCTGGCTCCTCAAAGGTCATCTGTTCGTGTGCATGTTGCACAGGGGCAGCCGGGAGAGTGCTGATTGGAGGGAGAGGCTCCTTGGCCAGGTGCAGTTGTTGAGGGAGAACAGTACCTTTCAGCAGCATGTTCCTGTCCTTCCTCTTGTCCCTCGAGCAGCCTACAAGACAAACATTCATTATTTTATGTGTGTAAGCCTTTCCTCCCTCCCTAAGGTTATTACATACAGTGTATTACATATTTTCCAACAAGCATGCAGGTGGAGGGTTTTCTTGGTTTTTCTTGAGGTTAAATATTGATATACATTTATATACAGTATATACTGTCTTAGCTGTATGGGGAAGGTAAATGAAATAACACATACCATGCAGAGACCGTGGTGTTGTTCACCGGCACCAGAGCCAGCGTCGCCTGGACCAGGACAACCCTGCTGTCCTCCAGCAGCTGTCTATTGTGGCTGTACACACTCACAGTCCACTGAGGCATGGGCAGGGTTTTCCGTTCATGTCCTTGGGCCTGTTGCGTGACTGCTCGAACTCCTTGGCCAGTCTGAGGCAGACACACTCACTGACCCTGTGGACTTCGGAGTCCTGGGCTGTGAACAAGGTTGTAAAGCAGCAAAGAACCAAGTGACAATGTCAGTAGAGATTGCAATAAAGTAATTTACACTTAATAACATGTGCTGTCTCTTAATCAATGATTTGCATTGAACCAAAATGATAGAAAGCACCTCTCTGCAGCCTGCTGTCCAGGAGCAGAGCCACTCGGCTTCCTCGGTGCTCTCCACGGTCCTCCTGATGCCCGTGCTTTCTTCCCTTCTGGGTGTAGCTAAATGGTGAAAGAGACATCCATATTCTTCATCCAGCCCATGGAATGTGTGTTTAATTCTGGTGTACAAAATAATTACTATTTTGTACCTTGTCCATGGCATGGAGAGCTGTGTGGTGGTGGACTATTTCCTCCTCCTCCTTGGCTGACAAGGCTGTGATGGTGCGATTCAAGCCTAGTAGGTAGGATGCTAGGGCATCAACTGCCTCCCATCCTGCAACACCTCGAGTCACATTGACTGGTCTGAAAAGTGAGAAGTGAGAAAAAGAATAACCAAGCAAATAAATGTACACTCTTGTTTCTAATATGTGAGCCATGCTGATTTTACATTCATTTATCTTATTAAAATGTAACCACATTTACTTCAGTTAAATATTGTGCTTTAGAGTAAGGTGTTACAGAAAGTGTTATTGACCTCTGTGACGAGGGGTCCGGGTTCAGCGTCACCCATCACAGCACTCTGAGGACCTCCTGCAGTGCCTCTTCAGTTCCTCTGGGCTGATGGATGCAAGGAGCTGTTCTTCAGTTGGGGGGTGTCCGCTGTGGCTGTTCCTCCACTCCCCTCTCTTGGCCTGCTTCAGGCGTTGAGAGAGAGAGAGAGAGAGAGAGAGAGAGAGAGAGAGAGAGAGAGAGAACGAACACGAAAGCACACAAACTTTTCACCCACCTGACTGGTTGCAACAGTCCCGGTCGACGTAAATAACTTCAGGCTCAGCTTGGCCAGCGTTCTGGTACCGAGTGACGATGCCCTGGCACAGATCCTGCACCTTCAACCGTTGTCAACAGAGAGTTTAACACCTGGCCAAACTCATTTCCAATGTTGGTCATCCAAGCAGCACTGTCCCCGATCTCGCCAGCCAGCTTCTTGGTGATCTGTAAAACACAATACAAGCACTAAGAAGTAAACCAATTTCCTGTAATTATACATGTTCTATTTTATATACTTTTTTACTGTTGAAACCCATACCTTCTTGGTCAAATCCATTTTGAGAATTCTCCCATAGGTGGATGTGATGACCCCCTTCATCTCATCCACATGGCTGAGGATGTCGTTGGAGTGGACAGTCCCAAACCACTGGGCGAGTGGAAGGGGCCTGAAGAGGAGACCCACGACAACCACATACACGTGTGTTCACCCTTAACATGCAACGGTTACAAATCATCATTTTCATGAAGGACTTCAACTCCTGAGACAGACCTAAGTTATGGCGATCAAGAAAAAGCTTATTTTTTGTTTGTTAGAAATGGTCAGTCTTCGAAATGGGTCAGAGGAAGGAGTTGTGTCTTCAGAGATCAGTCTGTGCAATAATTCATACGATCAACGACACGTCTGGCCTTTGTTTTATTTCATCAAATGGTCAAAGGAACTTGTGCTTCTTTCCTGGTTAACTTTTCGCAAACCCTGGGTCAATAATGCTATCGTTGTCGGCAAGACTATAACCTGCGCAGGGAGACCCCAAAGGATTTCTAATCCATCGCCTTAACCTCTCGGCCACGACAACGACATACACGCTTGTTCACCTTTGACATGCAACGGTTACAAATCATCATTTTCATGAAGTACTTCAACTCCTGAGAAAGACCTAAGTTATGGCGATCAAGAAAAAGCTTTTTTTTTGTTTGTTAGAAATGGTCAGTCTTCGAAATGGGTCAGAGGAAGGAGTTGTGTCTTCAGAGATCAGTCTGTGCAATAATTCATACGATCAACGACACGTCTGGCCTTTGTTTTATTTCATCAAACAGTCCAAGGAACTTGTGCTTCTTTCCAGGTTAACTTTTAGCAACCCTGAGTCAGTAATGTTATCGTTGTCAGCAGGACTCGAACCTGCGCGGGGAGACCCCAATGGATTTCTAGTCCATCGCCTTAACCTCTCGGCCACGACAACGACATACACGCTTGTTCACCTTTGACATGCAACGGTTACAAATCATCATTTTCACGAAGGACTTCAACTCCTGAGAAAGACCTAAGTTATGGCGATCAAGAAAAAGCTTTTTTTTTGTTTGTTAGAAATGGTCAGTCTTCACAATGGGTCAGAGGAAGGAGTTGTGTCTTCAGAGATCAATCTGTGCTATAATTCATACGATCAACGACACGTCTGGCCATTGTTTTTTTAATCAATCGGTCCAAGGAACTTGTGCTTCTTTCCAGGTTAACTTTTAGCAACCCTGAGTCAATAATGTTATCGTTGTCGGCAGGATTCGAACCTGCGCGGGGAGACCCCAATGGATTTCAAATCCATCGCCTTAACCTCTCGGCCACGACAACGACATACACGAGGGTTTACCTTTGACATGCAAGTGTTACAAATCATCATTTTCATGAAGTACTTCAACTCCTAAGACAGACCTAAGTTATGGCGATCAAGAAAAAGCTTTTTTTTTGTTTGTTAGAAATGGTCAGTCTTCGAAATGGGTCAGAGGAAGGAGTTGTGTCTTCAGAGATCAGTCTGTGCAATAATTCACGTGATCAACGACATGTCTGGCCTTTGTTTTATTTCATCAAATGGTGAAAGGAACTTGTGCTTCTTTCCTGGTTAACTTTTCGCAACCCTGGGTCAATAATGTTATCGTTGTCGGCAGGACTCCAGCCTGCGCGGGGAGACCTCAATGGATTTCTAATCGATCGCCTTAACCTCTCGGCCACGACAACGACATACATGCTTGTTCACCTTTGACATGCAACGGTTACAAATCATCATTTTCATGAAGTAATTCAACTCCTAAGACAGACCTAAGTTATGGCGATCAAGAAAAAGCTTTTTTTTGGTTTGTTAGAAATGGTCACTCTTCGAAATGGGTCAGAGGAAGGAGCTGTCTCTTCAGAGATCAATCTGTGCAGAAGTTCATGTCATCAACGACACGTCTGGCCTTTGTTTTTTTAATCAAACGGTCCAAGAAACTTGTGTTTCTTTCCAGGTTAACTTTTAACAATCCTGAGTCAATAATGTTATCTTTGTCGGCAGGACTCCAACCTGCGCGGGGAGACCCCAATGGCTTTCTAATCCATCGCCTTAACCTCTCGGCCACGACAACGACATACATGCTTGTTCACCTTTGACATGCAAGTGTTACAAATCATCATTTTCATGAAGGACTTCAACTCCTGAGAAAGACCTAAGTTATGGCGATCAAGAAAAAGCTTTTTTTTGTTTGTTAGAAATGGTCAGTCTTCGAAATGGGTCAGAGGAAGGAGTTGTGTCTTCAGAGATCAATCTTTGCAATAATTCATACGATCAACGACACGTCTGGCCTTTGTTTTTTTAATCAAACGGTCCAAGGAACTTGTGCTTCTTTCCAGGTTAACTTTTGGCAAACCCTGAGTCAATAATGTTATCGTTGTCGGCAGGATTCGAACCTGCGCGGGGACACCCCAATGGATTTCTAATCCATCGCCTTAACCTCTCGGCCACGACAACTACATACATGCTTGTTCACCTTTGACATGCAACGGTTACAAATCATCATTTTCACGAAGGACTTCAACTCCTGAGACAGACCTAAGTTATGGCAATCAAGAAAAAGCTTTTTCTTTGTTAGAAATGGTCAGTCTTCGAAATGGGTCAGAGGAAGGAGTTGTGTCTTCAGAGATCAGTCTGTGCAATAATTCATGTGATCAACGACATGTCTGGCCTTTGTTTTATTTCATCAAATGGTCTAAGAAACTTGTGCTTCTTTCCAGGTTAACTTTTCGCAACCCTGGGTCAATAAAGTTATCGTTGTCGGCAGGACTCGAACCTGCACAGAGAGACTCCAATGGATTTCTAATCCATCGCCTTAACCTCTCGGCCACGACAACGACATACACGCTTGTTCACCTTTGACATGCAACGGTTACAAATCATCATTTTCATGAAGTACTTCAACTCCTAAGACAGACCTAGGTTATGGCGATCAAGAAAAAGCTTTTTTTTTGTTTGTTAGAAATGGTCAGTCTTCGAAATGGGTCAGAGGAAGGAGTTGTGTCTTCAGAGATCAATCTGTGCAGAAGTTCATGTGATCAACGACACGTCTGGCCTTTGTTTTGTTCATTTAAATGGTCCAAGGAACTTGTGCTTCTTTCCAGGTTAACTTTTAGCAACCCTGAGTCAGTAAAGTTATCGTTGTCGGCAGGATTCAAACCATCCATTGCCTTAACCTCTCGGCCAAAGATGGGGCAAAAGGGACTGCTACAGAGAGGAAAGGAAAAACAGATAATTATCACACTTCTACACCAATTAAACATGTTTCAACCACATTAGTGTCTTTGTGGTAATATCTTTCAATTTTTAATTAAACTGATTTATCCTTTACTTAATACTTTTTACATTTTAAATGTATGTTAAATTTAGCAGAGAATCAGAATTATGACTATTTTAGTTGTTTATACTATTACTATTGAGGTCCAACAGAATTTATATGATACAACACAAACAAACAGGGCTGGACTGGGGAAATTTTTCAGGCCGGGCATTTTTAACCAAGACCAGGCCACCACCAGGTATTGAAGGGGAAAAAAATTAAGTGCGCTGTGACAGCATGTTTTTTTTTGGTCCCTTAACCACTGTTTCCACTCACTAATACAAAATTATTATGACTTGATCAGGTGCAGTGACAATGCATCCTTGTTCATATTTCACCAAAAATCATTCCCTTCCAAACATCAAAACCAATCAGATAAAATAGATATACAGTATATAAATATCACTGCAAATATTGAATATAATTTTTTTGAATGAATGTTATTTTAAATAATTCAACAAAACTTGGATTTAAATTCTTCTTTTTGTTTGACAGTCCACAGGTCTGGCCAGTCACAACTGATGTCTACAGAAAAACAACAAAAATGATGCATGCATCACACATCTCACACACCCACTCACACTATTGTGATCACAATATTCACCAGCAGGACATACGCATCCCCCTCTTTACATTAACAATCTGGGCAAAGTGAGGCTCCACTTCTATAAACTGGAGATGCATTTAGCTGCCTTTGAATACTCTGACCTGGTGGTGGTAGCCTGGCTCCTTGTGTCTGCCCACACTGACCTGCTTCAGGTTGGGGGCTGCCAGGGCTGCTGGTTTAAAACCAACTCCAAGCCTAGCTGCTATAAAATTAAACGAGATCATGTAGGTCAGTCAGTTTAAGTACCTTGGCTAAAGTTATACTTTTAGACCTTTATAATAACAAATCAGTCATCAGTCATCAGTTTCATCTAACGTTACAGTTATGAAATCCTTATGAACTGTGTTGATTATATACTTACTGAATGATATTCCCCCCCCCCCACACACACACACACACACACAAAATCCCAACACAGTGGTATGTTACAAGTTTAATTGGTTCCGTGACAGAGCTCACAAGTCAAATAGCTCGTAGTCCAATCAATATTCACCATTAAATGAATGGAAATGCCATTAATCCGTTCCATGAAATAAAAACGGAATAACGGCTCTTAAAAAAACTCATATGTCGGGACTCTTAACTCAAGGTACCACTTTAAAGTGCTACAGTATATAATAGCTTCATGCTAACGTGACATTAGCCTTTCATAACTTTAGCCTACTCGTTTAGCCTAACAATTGGCAACAAAATCTCTTCTCTAAATGTACAGTCTTTAAAAACAATGAATCATTTGGAAATCACATTAAAACTTAACTCAAAATGATGTATTCCACGAAAGTAGGTTCACTCTGACAGTGCAACACCACACTCTCTATGCCTGCTCCTCATTTCAAAGACGCCGCATTTCTCACTCATCTTTCAACGAGACTTGCCTGTCAATCAACTGGAGTGACACCTGAGGTGTCCAATCAGGTTCCAGAGGTGGCCGTTCGGGAGCCGAGTCAAAAGAGCCGAGCTTCGCCCCTGGCCTGCCCTTCACCTCATGACTAAAGGGCCGATCTACCAGTTTATATATATAGGAGGGTTTATATACCGTTATCCACATATTGCGTTATGTTTTAAATCTTTATTAAATTATATTTCGTAAAAAAAAAAGCGCAGGCCAGTAAGTCATCAGGCCAGCGGGCAAATGCCCGGTATGCCTTACTATCAGTCCAGCGGTGCTCTGCAGGCAAGACCATTGTATCTAATGAGGCTCCAATTTTGAGATCAAAATTATACCAGCTGTCGTTTAAAGGATAAGACCGGTTTTTTGACATTGGGCCCTTGATTTCACATTATAACATGATGTTCTACTCACCCCTGCTTGTTGTTGAACATTCGGAGCTGTTCCGAAGATATTCGCGAGGCGTCTGGCTGCTCTCTTGAGATATTCGGCCATGAAACAGTTTCCTATGGGCAAGTTTATACAGGTACAAACTATGCTGTTTATAATTTATTAATTACTGTACACTAGCACTGATAACGTGGAGGTGCGTCGCTTACTTAAAAAAATCCGGGTTACTAATTTTGAATTTTAGCTGAATGAATAAATAGGCAGCAGGTCTGTGGGCTGTCTGTGGTAGTAGCACGACGAGGACGTCAGTAACACCCACTTTACGACAAAAATTCAAAATTACAGTAACCCGGATTTTTTTAAGTAAGCGACGCACCTCCACGTTATCAGTGCTAGTGTAGAGTAATTAATAAATTATAAACAGCATAGTTTGTGCCTGTATAAACTTGCCCATAGGAAACCGTTTCATGGCCGAATATCTCAAGAGAGCAGCCAGACGCCTCGCGAATATCTTCGGAACAGCTCCAAATGACCAACAACAAGCAGGGGTGAGTAGAACATCATGTTATAATGTAAAATCAAGGGCCCAATGTCAAAAAACCGGTCTTATCCTTTAAGACGGAATTTTTTATGGTCAAACTTACAAGTGAGAGGACGAGGTGGCTGAGTGGTTAAGGCGATGGACTGCTAATCCATTGTGCTTTGCACGCATGGGTTCGAATCCCATTCTCGTTGGCTTTGCATGTCAAGTTCTGTTTTGTTAAAATTTCTCATTCCACTTCTTACAAGCAGGCTTTTCAAACAATGGTTTTGTCGCAAAGTTTTTATTTGCCTACATGAAGTTCATTTCGGCGATTGAATCTATCATGAAGAATTTTGAGTGTGACTTCAGGCTAATGTGAAAGAGCTGTCTTTCTTTCAGTTTGCACCCACCTTTGCCACATCCAGCTGTTAATCATTTCCTCCACAGAGGATAAAGGAAAGACAACTGGAGAATGCGGGCGTCGATCCCGCTACCTCTCACATGCGAAGCGAGCGCTCTACCATTTGAGCTAATTCCCCTTCGGTGGATGTATTCTTAGAGCTTCCAAATTAACGAACAATTTCTGACCAAACGATCCATTCCTTGATACATAAAAAGGAATAGATCTCACAAATGAAGCTTGTTGGTTTTTATCAGTGTTTTTCAGAGTGGTTGAATGTATCAAGTAGAGTCTTGCGTTCGATCAGTGAGACATGGAAAATCCGTAGTGTTTCATGGTTTGGTAGATTCTTTTTTCTTTCCGATTTTAAACAAATTTGAATTTGCACATTAGTTGGTTTGTCTTTGTAAGATGATCATTAAGGCCTCTCACCAGAAGAGCACCTAAAAGATTTCTGAGGAGTGTGGACATCAATACCGCCACATTTTGCCTGGAAAGCAAGCCCTTTATAATTTGACATAATTTGTCTTCCATATTTGGGTATATTCTGAAGAGATTGTAATAACCCCAACCTTAAATTTGACTTATCCTAAGTGCAATTGCTTTTGTTTCGCCCAATTTTAAATATTTAAAATATTGATCTTCTATTTGACTTGGAAAATCACATGTCATCCCTAGAAGTAATAGTTTTTTTAAAAGGTTCAGATCTTGTACATTTTCACTACCAAGACAACCCCAAAGAGAAGCACTTTTGAGCACAAGAATCAGGAGTGACTCCTTTGAGGTGATCTGAGAGTGATTTGCCCTCAAAAATGAGGCTTCACATTTAGGCAGTGAATGTGGTCTGTCCCAGAGTGTCGCACTCTTTCACTTCAAAGCCATGTAAATGCTCAAATTAGTTAGAAATTAAATAGAAATTCCTTGCAAATACATTTTTATCTATAGTTCATATTTTGTAGGAGGATCTTTGAATGAGAGCCGTCTGCAAGATTACCCCAACAAGTAGCACTTACTTTATGAAGAAATGTAGTCAGTGCCTGTGTTAAGGTAATGTTGGGGACAAATTCAGGAAAGAACAGTCATGTCTTATTGAAGAAAATCTCACAAGCGAAACAACCCCAAAAGAGAAGCACTTATGAAATCAAGAACCATCAGTGAGTCTGTTTGAGGTGGTCTCCATGTGATACACTCATCTGCTAGCTTCAGTTACAGTCAATAGCATTTGTCGTGTACAATCGCCCCAACCAGAAGCACTTCCTGAACTCAAACACAAGTCAGCACAGACAATGAATCCGATTTTTTTCTTACATGAATTTCTCCTCGCTCCAGTTGATGCTTTCTTGTGTCCTCCATGTTGCGTTTCCAACTTGGTGAGTGTGTTGAACAGAGTTGCCCATTTTATATGCTCAGTGCTTGTGGTTAAAAAAAACTCCACCTTCCTTTTCCACAAGGTTTCTATGGTCCAGGCAATGGGCCATTAAACAACCAAAGAAGAATCATTTTGGAATGAATGCAGACATGAGGGCAGTTAGGTGTTGATGAGTGATCAATCAGCTTTCTGCAGGTTTGCTCCATGAAACTTCTTTGACAAAGGAAGCCTCCAGTTGGAGTTGCATCACACGTACTTTAAACAAGACAAAACCAAATGTATAGTCTGGTATCAAGTGTAAGAGACAGAAAAAGTGGGTGGATTGTAAATTGGCTCCCCACACTGTGGAAAGATTTAAGAGTCTGGATTCATCATACAGTGAGGCAAGAATCCCACCCCAACCTCATGCACTTTCCACCATTTTCTCCAAAGAATGTGCATGAAGTTGAAGTGCATGTCCTACTGAGGAATCCACATGAATTTTCAAGAGTTTCCTACTATTTAGAAGACAGTCCTGGAAATGTCTTCAATCGCTGAAGCAGTCAGTTAAGAATCACACCCCAACCTCATGCACTTTCCACCATTTCCGCCAAAGAATGTGCATAAAGTTGAAGTGCATGTCCTACTGAGGTATCCACACCACTATTTGAGATCATTTCTTATTCTTTGGAAGACAGTCCAGGAAATGTCTTCAATCGCTGAAGGAGTCTGTTCAGAATCTCACCCAAACTTAACACGACTTTCCACCACGTTCTCAAAAAAAAGTGGATAACGGTGAGCTTGCCGTTCAGCTCACACGAGGAAGATCTGCAGTTCATGAAACTACCCCAACAAGAAGCACTTACTATAATGAGGAACAGCTCAGTGTTTCTATTAGGGCACTTATCATGACAAAGTCTTGCTTCTGATAGAAAACAAGTGTCATTCTAATCGTGACCACAATATTGATCTTCTATTTGACTTGGAAAATCACATGTCATCCCTAGAAGTAATAGTTTTTTTAAAAGGTTCAGATCTTGTACATTTTCACTACCAAGACAACCCCAAAGAGAAGCACTTTTGAGCACAAGAATCAGGAGTGACTCCTTTGAGGTGATCTGAGAGTGATTTGCCCTCAAAAATGAGGCTTCACATTTAGGCAGTGAATGTGGTCTGTCCCAGAGTGTCGCACTCTTTCACTTCAAAGCCATGTAAATGCTCAAATTAGTTAGAAATTAAATAGAAATTCCTTGCAAATACATTTTTATCTATAGTTCATATTTTGTAGGAGGATCTTTGAATGAGAGCCGTCTGCAAGATTACCCCAACAAGTAGCACTTACTTTATGAAGAAATGTAGTCAGTGCCTGTGTTAAGGTAATGTTGGGGACAAATTCAGGAAAGAACAGTCATGTCTTATTGAAGAAAATCTCACAAGCGAAACAACCCCAAAAGAGAAGCACTTATGAAATCAAGAACCATCAGTGAGTCTGTTTGAGGTGGTCTCCATGTGATACACTCATCTGCTAGCTTCAGTTACAGTCAATAGCATTTGTCGTGTACAATCGCCCCAACCAGAAGCACTTCCTGAACTCAAACACAAGTCAGCACAGACAATGAATCCGATTTTTTTCTTACATGAATTTCTCCTCGCTCCAGTTGATGCTTTCTTGTGTCCTCCATGTTGCGTTTCCAACTTGGTGAGTGTGTTGAACAGAGTTGCCCATTTTATATGCTCAGTGCTTGTGGTTAAAAAAAACTCCACCTTCCTTTTCCACAAGGTTTCTATGGTCCAGGCAATGGGCCATTAAACAACCAAAGAAGAATCATTTTGGAATGAATGCAGACATGAGGGCAGTTAGGTGTTGATGAGTGATCAATCAGCTTTCTGCAGGTTTGCTCCATGAAACTTCTTTGACAAAGGAAGCCTCCAGTTGGAGTTGCATCACACGTACTTTAAACAAGACAAAACCAAATGTATAGTCTGGTATCAAGTGTAAGAGACAGAAAAAGTGGGTGGATTGTAAATTGGCTCCCCACACTGTGGAAAGATTTAAGAGTCTGGATTCATCATACAGTGAGGCAAGAATCCCACCCCAACCTCATGCACTTTCCACCATTTTCTCCAAAGAATGTGCATGAAGTTGAAGTGCATGTCCTACTGAGGAATCCACATGAATTTTCAAGAGTTTCCTACTATTTAGAAGACAGTCCTGGAAATGTCTTCAATCGCTGAAGCAGTCAGTTAAGAATCACACCCCAACCTCATGCACTTTCCACCATTTCCGCCAAAGAATGTGCATAAAGTTGAAGTGCATGTCCTACTGAGGTATCCACACCACTATTTGAGATCATTTCTTATTCTTTGGAAGACAGTCCAGGAAATGTCTTCAATCGCTGAAGGAGTCTGTTCAGAATCTCACCCAAACTTAACACGACTTTCCACCACGTTCTCAAAAAAAAGTGGATAACGGTGAGCTTGCCGTTCAGCTCACACGAGGAAGATCTGCAGTTCATGAAACTACCCCAACAAGAAGCACTTACTATAATGAGGAACAGCTCAGTGTTTCTATTAGGGCACTTATCATGACAAAGTCTTGCTTCTGATAGAAAACAAGTGTCATTCTAATCGTGACCACAATATTGATCTTCTATTTGACTTGGAAAATCACATGTCATCCCTAGAAGTAATAGTTTTTTTAAAAGGTTCAGATCTTGTACATTTTCACTACCAAGACAACCCCAAAGAGAAGCACTTTTGAGCACAAGAATCAGGAGTGACTCCTTTGAGGTGATCTGAGAGTGATTTGCCCTCAAAAATGAGGCTTCACATTTACGCAGTGAATGTGGTCTGTCCCAGAGTGTCGCACTCTTTCACTTCAAAGCCATGTAAATGCTCAAATTAGTTAGAAATTAAATAGAAATTCCTTGCAAATACATTTTTATCTATAGTTCATATTTTGTAGGAGGATCTTTGATTGAGAGCCGTCTGCAAGAATACCCCAACAAGTAGCACTTACTTTATGAAGAAATGTAGTCAGTGCCTGTGTTAAGGTAATGTTGGGGACAAATTCAGGAAAGAACAGTCATGTCTTATTGAAGAAAATCTCACAAGCGAAACAACCCCAAAAGAGAAGCACTTATGAAATCAAGAACCATCAGTGTGTCTGTTTGAGGTGGTCTCCATGTGATACACTCATCTGCTAGCTTCAGTTACAGTCAATAGCATTTGTCGTGTTTAATCGCCCCAACCAGAAGCACTTCCTGAACCTAAACACAAGTCAGCACATACAATGAATCCGATTTTTTTCTTACATGAATTTCTCCTCACTCCAGTTGATGCTTTCTTGTGTCCCTCCATGTTGCGTTTCCCACTGGGTGAGTGTGTTGAACAGAGTTGCCCATTTTATATGCTCAGTGCTTGTGGTTAAAAAAAACTCCACCTTTCTTTTCCACAAGGTTTCTATGGTCCAGGCAATGGGCCATTAAACAACCAAAGAAGAAGAATCGTTTTGGAATGAATGCAGACATGAGGGCAGTTAGGTGTTGATGAGTGATCAATCAGCTTTCTGCAGGTTTGCTCCATGAAACTTGTTTGACAAAGGAAGCCTCCAGTTGGAGTTCCATCAAATGTACTTTAAAACAAGACAAAACCAAGGCTGCGGCTACACGAAAACGTTTTTCACTGTAAACGATACTTTTTCTTATCGTTTCGCTGTCGCGGCCACACGGAGCCGGCGTTCCCACTACCCCAAAACGATAGTTTTTGAAAACGGGTTCCAGAGTGGGAAAGTTTGAAAACGGCCTCGTTTCGTTTCCATTGTTACAGCGAAAACGTTTTTGCGTCAGTCACACGTTGACGCTGTGAGCCAATTTTAACACTTCTCTATTGTCTCACAGCGTGGCGTGACACAGTGGCGTGTGTACTGCATCGTTTCATCGTTTTCATCCGTTTTCGTCTGGACCTGAAGCGCGTTGCCGTGTGGTCGCAAGAATTTTCGTACCCGTTTTAAAAAAAAACCTCGTTTCGTTTTCGTGTAGCCGTAGCCCAAATGTATAGTCTGGTATCAAGTGTAAGAGACAGAAAAAGTGGGTGGATTGTAAATTGGCTCCCCACACTGTGGAAAGATTTAAGAGTCTGGATTCATCATACAGTGAGGCAAGAATCCCACCCCAACCTCATGCACTTTCCACCATTTTCTCCAAAGAATGTGCATGAAGTTGAAGTGCATGTCCTACTGAGGAATCCACATGAATTTTCAAGAGTTTCCTACTATTTAGGAGACAGTCCTGGAAATGTCTTCAATCGCTGAAGCAGTCAGTTAAGAATCACACCCCAACTTCAAAGCACTTTCCACCATTTTCGCCAAAGAATGTGCATAAAGTTGAAGTGCATGTCCTACTGAGGTATCCACACCACTATTTGAGATCATTTCTTATTATTTGGAAGACAGTCCAGTAAATGTCTTCAATCGCTGAAGGAGTCTGTTCAGAATCACACCCAAACTTAACAGGACTTTCCACCATGTTCTCAAAAAAAGTGGATAACGGTGAGCTTGCCGTTCAGCTCACACGAGGAAGATCTGCAGGTCATGAAACTACCCCAACAAGAAGCACTTACTATAATGAGGAACAGCTCAGTGTTTCTATTAGGGCATTTGTCATGACAAAGTCTTGCTTCTGATAGAAAACAAGTGTCATTCTAATCGTGACCACAATATTGATCTTCTATTTGACTTGGAAAATCACATGTCATCCCTAGAAGTAATAGTTTTTTTAAAAGGTTCAGATCTTGTACATTTTCACTACCAAGACAACCCCAAAGAGAAGCACTTTTGAGCACAAGAATCAGGAGTGACTCCTTTGAGGTGATCTGAGAGTGATTTGCCCCCAAAAATGAGGCTTCACATTTAGGCAGTGAATGTGGTCTGTCCCAGAGTGTCGCACTCTTTCACTTCAAAGCCATGTAAATGCTCAAATTAGTTAGAAATTAAATAGAAATTCCTTGCAAATACATTTTTATCTATAGTTCATATTTTGTAGGAGGATCTTTGATTGAGAGCCGTCTGCAAGATTACCCCAACAAGTAGCACTTACTTTATGAAGTAATGTAGTCAGTGCCTGTGTTAAGGTAATGTTGGGGACAAATTCAGGAAGGAACAGTCATGTCTTATTGAAGAAAATCTCAAAAGCGAAACAACCCCAAAAGAGAAGCACTTATGAAATCAAGAACCATCAGTGTGTCTGTTTGAGGTGGTCTCCATGTGATACACTCATCTGCTAGCTTCAGTTACAGTCAATAGCATTTGTCGTGTACAATCGCCCCAACCAGAAGCACTTCCTGAACCTAAACACAAGTCAGCACATACAATGAATCCGATTTTTTTCTTACATGAATTTCTCCTCGCTCCAGTTGATGCTTTCTTGTGTCCTCCATGTTGCGTTTCCCACTGGGTGAGTGTGTTGAACAGAGTTGCCCATTTTATATGCTCAGTGCTTGTGGTTAAAAAAAACTCCACCTTTCTTTTCCACAAGGTTTCTATGGTCCAGGCAATGTGCCATTAAACAACCAAAGAAGAAGAATCGTTTTGGAATGAATGCAGACATGAGGGCAGTTAGGTGTTGATGAGTGATCAATCAGCTTTCTGCAGGTTTGCTCCATGAAACTTGTTTGACAAAGGAATACTCCAGTTGGAGTTCCATCAAATGTACTTTAAAACAAGACAAAACCAAGGCTGCGGCTACACGAAAACGTTTTTCACTGTAAACGATACTTTTTCTTATCGTTTCGCTGTCGCGGCCACACGGAGCCGGCGTTCCCACTACCCCAAAACGATAGTTTTTGAAAACGGGTTCCAGAGTGGGAAAGTTTGAAAACGGCCTCGTTTCGTTTCCATTGTTACAGCGAAAACGTTTTTGCGTCAGTCACACGTTGACGCTGTGAGCCAATTTTAACACTTCTCTATTGTCTCACAGCGTGGCGTGACACAGTGGCGTGTTTACTGCATCGTTTCATCGTTTTCATCCGTTTTCGTCTGGACCTGAAGCGCGTTGCCGTGTGGTCGCAAGAATTTTCGTACCCGTTTTAAAAAAAACCTCGTTTCGTTTTCGTGAAGCCGTAGCCCAAATGTATAGTCTGGTATCAAGTGTAAGAGACAGAAAAAGTGGGTGGATTGTAAATTGGCTCCCCACACTGTGGAAAGATTTAAGAGTCTGGATTCATCATACAGTGAGGCAAGAATCCCACCCCAACCTCATGCACTTTCCACCATTTTCTCCAAAGAATGTGCATAAAGTTGAAGTGCATGTCCTACTGAGGAATCCACATGAATTTTCAAGAGTTTCCTACTATTTAGGAGACAGTCCTGGAAATGTCTTCAATCGCTGAAGCAGTCAGTTAAGAATCACACCCCAACTTCAAAGCACTTTCCACCATTTTCGCCAAAGAATGTGCATAAAGTTGAAGTGCATGTCCTACTGAGGTATCCACACCACTATTTGAGATCATTTCTTATTCTTTGGAAGACAGTCCAGTAAATGTCTTCAATCGCTGAAGCAGTCTGTTCAGAATCACACCCAAACTTAACAGGACTTTCCACCATGTTCTCAAAAAAAAGTGGATAACGATGAGCTTGCCGTTCAGCTCACACGAGGAAGATCTGCAGGTCATGAAACTACCCCAACAAGAAGCACTTACTATAATGAGGAACAGCTCAGTGTTTCTATTAGGGCACTTGTCATGACAAAGTCTTGCTTCTGATAGAAAACAAGTGTCATTCTAATCGTGACCACAATATTGATCTTCTATTTGACTTGGAAAATCACATGTCATCCCTAGAAGTAATAGTTTTTTTAAAAGGTTCAGATCTTGTACATTTTAACTACCAAGACAACCCCAAAGAGAAGCACTTTTGAGCACAAGAATCAGGAGTGACTCCTTTGAGGTGATCTGAGAGTGATTTGCCCCCAAAAATGAGGCTTCACATTTAGGCAGTGAATGTGGTCTGTCCCAGAGTGTCGCACTCTTTCACTTCAAAGCCATGTAAATGCTCAAATTAGTTAGAAATTAAATAGAAATTCCTTGCAAATACATTTTTATCTATAGTTCATATTTTGTAAGAGGATCTTTGAATGAGAGCCGTCTGCAAGATTACCCCAACAAGTAGCACTTACTTTTTGAAGAAATGTAGTCAGTGCCTGTGTTAAGGTAATGTTGGGGACAAATTCAGGAAAGAACAGTCATGTCTTATTGAAGAAAATCTCTCAAGCGAAACAACCCCAAAAGAGAAGCACTTATGAAATCAAGAACCATCAGTGTGTCTGTTTGAGGTGGTCTCCATGTGATACACTCATCTGCTAGCTTCAGTTACAGTCAATAGCATTTGTCGTGTTTAATCGCCCCAACCAGAAGCACTTCCTGAACTCAAACACAAGTCAGCACAGACAATGAATCCGATTTTTTTCTTACATGAATTTCTCCTCACTCCAGTTGATGCTTTCTTGTGTCCTCCACGTTGCGTTTCCCACTGGGTGAGTGTGTTGAACAGAGTTGCCCATTTTATATGCTCAGTGCTTGTGGTTAAAAAAAACTCCACCTTTCTTTTCCACAAGGTTTCTATGGTCCAGGCAATGGGCCATTAAACAACCATTCAAAGAAGAATCGTTTTGGAATGAATGCAGACATGAGGGCAGTTAGGTGTTGATGAGTGATCAATCAGCTTTCTGCAAGTTTGCTCCATGAAACTTGTTTGACAAAGGAAGCCTCCAGTTGGAGTTCCATCAAATGTACTTTAAACAAGACAAAACCAAATGTATAGTCTGGTATCAAGTGTAAGAGACAGAAAAAGTGGGAGGATTGTAAATTGGCTCCCCACACTGTGGAAAGATTTAAGAGTCTGGATTCATCATACAGTGAGGCAAGAATCCCACCCCAACCTCATGCACTTTCCACCATTTTCTCCAAAGAATGTGCATAAAGTTGAAGTGCATGTCCTACTGAGGAATCCACATGAATTTTCAAGAGTTTCCTACTATTTAGAAGACAGTCCTGGAAATGTCTTCAATCGCTGAAGCAGTCAGTTAAGAATCACACCCCAACTTCAAAGCACTTTCCACCATTTTCGCCAAAGAATGTGCATAAAGTTGAAGTGCATGTCCTACTGAGGTATCCACACCACTATTTGAGATCATTTCTTATTCTTTGGAAGACAGTCCAGGAAATGTCTTCAATCGCTGAAGCAGTCTGTTCAGAATCTCACCCAAACTTAACACGACTTTCCACCATGTTCTCAAAAAAAAGTGGATAACGATGAGCTTGCCGTTCAGCTCACACGAGGAAGATCTGCAGGTCATGAAACTACCCCAACAAGAAGCACTTACTATAATGAGGAACAGCTCAGTGTTTCTATTAGGGCACTTATCATGACAAAGTCTCGCTTCTGATAGAAAACAAGTGTCATTCTAATCGTGACCACATTATTGATCTTCTATTTGACTTGGAAAATCACATGTCATCCCTAGAAGTAATAGTTTTTTTAAAAGGTTCAGATCTTGTACATTTTCACTACCAAGACAACCCCAAAGAGAAGCACTTTTGAGCACAAGAATCAGGAGTGACTCCTTTGAGGTTATCTGAGAGTGATTTGCCCTCAAAAATGAGGCTTCACATTTAGGCAGTGAATGTGGTCTGTCCCAGAGTGTCGCACTCTTTCACTTCAAAGCCATGTAAATGCTCAAATTAGTTAGAAATTAAATAGCAATTCCTTGCAAATAGATTTTTTATCTATTGTTAGATTTGGTTCTTTAATTGGAAGCTCAAGAATGGACCGGAGTAATTCAAGTGAAAATGAAGTGTTCATAGGAGGGTTTCACTTGACTTCACTTCTGTATTTTCTAAGCGCGCGAACCTAAGTGGTGGGCAACTGAAGCTGGAGCCCATTGAAAACACTGTGTTTTGTCTGCCACTTTTTTTCCCAAAATACCTCAGTTTTGTGCCGTTTTTGGATGTAGCAATCGGTCTAACCGAGAGAAGGGAAAGGGTTACTATCGAGTACCTAAGGTTATCGCCCATAGAGGTGAGAAATGGAAAAAACTAATAAAACAACGCCGCAAAAAGTGGATAGCCAACCTACGTTTACAGACTGGAGGGGCTGAATCTGCAAATGCTCGTGTCTGCGGGGACCACTTTGTCAAAGGTATGTGCGAAATCTAACTGTTTAGTAGTAGTGCAGTAAAGTATTATGTTGTTAAATGCCAATCAACAGTAATGTAATACGGGCTATGTTTGGGCTTTGTTTTGAAGGCTGCCCCAGCGCGTTGTTAGCTACTGAGTCAGTGGACTGGGCTCCGACGGTCAAGCTGGGTTACCAAAACACAGAGCCAAGACACCGTCATCGGTGTTTCATGCGATCTCTGAGAGTGATTGATCTAAACAAAACAAATTTGTCATGTCGTCACAATCTTCACGTTTCAGTAGTATCCACGAAGTGCTTAAGTGCTAACAGGGCACATTAGCTCCCAAGTTCTTTACAACAGAATCGCTCTCTCTCTCTCTCTGCCTTGTGCATTAGGCTAACAAAGACACATTGGCCCTCATTTATCAAGCCGTCGTAGAAAGCATCGTTGATATGAGCGGAGAACTCGTCGTACGCAGAGGCTCAAGTGAGATTTACAGAACATGCGTACCACACCAATCCCATCGTAAGACCGAGCGGCTGTTGATAAATCCGGTGGCTGAAATCCATCGTAATGATCCTAACCACGCCTTCTACAATAGGCCGCACCTCTAGAATTTGCGACATGGATAGACGAAAGGCAGCAAAGAAACGCTGTCAACGCTGTTGACAGCTGGGACGGCTGTCAACAGCGTTGGCGATGTAAATCGCAGACCGGACGAGTTATGTATTTTCCCCTACCGTGATGGTCAATAAAATGTGATAAGCTCCAGATTAAATGAAATCTAGAATTGAACAATGTTTTACTTTTTCTCCAATAAGATCAGGAAGAAGTGGTCCGATACGAAATTTGCCACCAAAGAAGGTCGCAGCTCTCCAGTGCCTTGGAGGAGAGGGTGGCTGGCCTGATCAGAGCTACGTCTTTTTTCCTTGAATAACAGAATGCTTACCAAAAGTCAGAATCGCTGAATAAGTTCCTCTCTCCTCCTGAGCGCTCTTGGCTGTGCAGGCTGGTGGTAGGGATCTCTGGGTACGGGGTCCTCTGGATGTACATCTGGAAATGGCACTCCGCATGCAATAATAATATTGCATACCTTTTCGGGCGTATATAGAAGGGTTCCCCCCGCAGCCGAGAGACAGATCCACCTGCCCTTTAGGAGCCCCGTACACCTCTCCACAGTGTCAAGCGTACTATGCGTAGTGTTGAAGCGCCTCTCCTGTTCGGCTCATAAGCCACTCATCATTTTCCCGAAAGAAATCCTGCCGGTCCCGGAACACTCTCTCGTGCCTGATGCACGCGTTCAGGTCCTCTAACAAAGCCAGATCTGCCATCGTTTCGCCATTACCGCGCCGCTAGAATCACCTCTTAAATAGGCGGTTGAATAATGAGCCATCACTCTTCCAATTACGGAGTTGTACTTGTTTAATTTTTTTATTTATTTAATTTGCGTTTATGTTTATATTAATGTTGAAGTAATAAAGAAATAAAACATGGGCCTTCTTTGAAGTGATAAGTCTGTAATTTTAACCTAGGGATTTGTTGTGACTCATGAGGCACGCACTAGTGACGCTGCTGTTTATGTATGCTATTGCAGTCACCGCAAGTCAAAATGGAAAAGTGCGTACACGCCCTCAGACCTGTCGTGGCGATTTCATCTTTCCTGCGCTCACGATGTATTTGATAAATGCCAACCTTTCCGCAGAAAAGAACGTACACACGACCTACACACGTTTTTCGTCTTACGCAAGTTTGATAAATGAGGGCCAATGTCAGCATTTGGATATTTGGATCTCGGCATTTTATTAAAACATAAACATTTTTGATTGTTATTTGAGTGCCAACATTCACAGCTCGGCATTCAACATGTTAAGTTCTGCTTTACTGCCCAGCCCTGCACTACACACTGCATTTTCCATTGGGATAATGCACCATAAACAACACAGAAAACAAACTTACCCTGGCCAACACCAAAACACAATCATTCTGTAGACGTTTTACTCCGCGTTTGCTGATCCATCCGCTGTGGTAATAGTTGTTTGCCTCCAAACTTTTGTGGGCCTTCATCTGTTGCCTGGTGTAGTAAGAAGTCTGAAGAACCAGGTAGCTCGTTATGTCCACAGCCTCTATATTCGGCAAATCGTTCCGGTCTTGCGAAAATTCGGACATTTTCATTAAGTATGGGTCACGCCCAATGTATTTCTCAACTAACGCCAAATACCTTTCCCAATATGCCGGCTCCAAACCACTACAATATTCATTCATCTCCATGTTGGTGCTGCTGTAGCAATTACAGCAGCAAGCAAGTCTTCATTGCACAGGCATGTGGAAATAATAGAAAACAATTCTAATGCGTTAGCAAAAAACCTTCTATATCAGGAGTATTGATCAAGATTCTAGAAATAGAGACTCTTTTCTAGTAAGTTTAAAACCTTCCTCACTCAACTGATAATAACTCCGCAAATGAGCACATTTCTTAATAGATTATATGTAGAAAATAATATTTTGCTATATGTATTGTGTGTATGTGGCCCCGAACCCATCCTCTGTGTGGACTCTTTGTTCATAATGGCCTAAAACTCTATGTGGTTCACAAGGCCTTGCTCCCCCATAAGTACCATCACAACACACAACACTGATTTATCAAAAATGATCACATAATTTCTAACCTAATGACACTCAAACATTGCATAAGGCAATTACATTACCAGCAGGCTCGCCCACCGTTTGCAGCGAATAGGAGCGAGAACCCGATGGCTGAACCGGGAAAAATTCTCCAATGGCCCCAGTTCCACTTGGCGACCGACCAACTCATTAACTTTCAAAGTCTAAGGTCCCGCTCCAAACAGCCGAGTCACTCCACTGGCAATGGTCATACTAATGATTGGTTGATTTATACCCACAAAATGATTAATCAGCTTAATGATTACATGAAATACAACAGATGAACAAATACAATTTTTTATGATGTCGTGTAGTCTCTTCTGGTCCAATCCTGTCACTGCTTGGTGCTCGGTTCTCCTCTTGGCTGAACGTCTGTTCAGCATTCTGATCCGGAACTAATCTTGGAAGGAGAGGTCACCAGTACGTCAAAGCATATCATATCCCGCAGGAAGTCCGTCAGACTGCACCTCGACTTCCGGTTAACATTTGTATTTATAGCCTCATAGGTTGGACTCACACTCGACCGATTATGATTGGACATGAGTAGGTCCAATTTGCTTCGTCATATTCTCTGGATCAGCCCAAAACAATGTGTACGTGTGAATCTGCCCTTGCTTTCCCAATTGTTTTGTCTCCGTACTCCTGGATCACTTTAGGTCATCATGGAAAAGTACTGAGACTATTTCATTCATAATGTCTAAGAACAAAGCCAATTTTTACACTAGACAGGCACTTTGACCAACTAAGCCACAGCGCCACATGGTTCATAAAACTGATGAAAGAATAAAGAGATGGAGCTGGATCAATTTCAGGAAATGAGCTCCAGAGACTCTCCCAAAACTAACTGTGACTTCTAAAAAACATTTTTATCAAGTCTGACCAAAGAACAGACTCATAATAACCATGATGCTCATTGAAAGGTCCGTCATTTGATGAAGAGCACCAATGCAAAGCATTCAGTAGAACTCTGCTAACAACAGATTCCCACACTAAGTCATAGTCAGCTCTGAAGGACCACAGGCACTGCTGGGATTTGAACCCAGGATCTCCTGTTTACAAGACAGGCACTTTGACCAACTAAGCCACAGCACCACATGGTCCATAAAACTGATGAAAGAATAAAGAGCAGGAACTGGATCCACCTCAGGAAGTGGTTTTTGTGATTTATTTCCAATATTCATGTGATCTTTGCATAAATCAGGGCTTGATGTTATTCAAATTATCTCTATATGTGAAAACATTGGATTAAGTCTCAGTTCAATCTTCTGTACCTCAAGAATAGTTAAAAGCATGAGATGAAGTGCCTCCAAGTACAGACTGCTTTGGAAGTCCAGCACTCCTGAAGCACTGCTGTAAACAGTTATGGCACCATGTTGACGTACATAATAACACCTTAAAGGGATATGCCACCCCCAGGCCAAATTAAGTGTATCCCCGCATTCCCGGGACATAAATAAGTGTGTGGGAGCGTTTTCCTGTCCACCCAGGCATTGTCCGAATCTCACAGCACTGACCACTGCTTTGTTGCGCGTAATATCACAGCATACATACAAGCAAGCGTCGCCAGTGTCGCCAATCAAAATATTTCGCCCAACGTGAATTAATTTACTTGATTTACCTTCCAATTACTGTGTGAGTGGTGTACTTTCACATCGAGTGCAAATTACTGTGTAAATCAACACGCAAGGCTTGTTTTGGTCATGTCGGGTTGAGAACTAGTGTTCGGTGCGGAAGATACAGCCGAAGCACACTCCCCGCTACGTCATTGGGAATCCCCACCCCCGAGTTCCTCAAACAAACCAGCCAGGGACATCCCAGACAACCGTTGCTAGCTAGCTAGAGTGGTTGTTTAAACAATAGTTATAATGGAGTTCGAAGATTACATTGAGGATTACACAGACGAAGATGATGACATGGACTATCCGAATCCCAGACCCTACCTGTACGAACCAGTCTACACGGAAGAGGAGCTGCGAGCTTTGGACCAGAGAACACTGGATGTTCCGATTACTCCAGGTGATTCTGACGAGCGAAGGAGAACAGATACTAACTGGTGGTGTGAATGTGGAAGTTGCCTACCAATGGCCACTGAAATTGAGAGTTTGTGCTGTGTCGAGTGGGGCAAAGTACTACCATCGATGGTGAGCAGCAATGCCGAAGAGGAAAGTGACCGCGTTTGTGTTACAACCACTGAGGATTTCACGGCAATGATCCATCAAGCAGTCCTCACTTTCTTTTTCCGCCGCGATAAAGTGAACTGGAAAAGGAATAACACACCAAGTGGACCCAATGGACAGCTATCTGCAGAGTAACTAGTATAACTAATACTCGGTACATGATTAGACTTATCTCTGGTGCAGTTCAATTCATTTTATTCATGCACTGGGGTGGGGATTCCCAATGACATAGCGGGGAGTGTGCTTCGGCGTTATCTTCCGCACCGAAAACTAGTTCTCAACCCGACATGACCAAAACAAGCCTTGCGTGTTGATTTACACAGTAATTTGCACTCGATGTGAAAGTACACCACTCACACAGTAATTGGAAGGTAAATCAAGTAAATTAATTCACATTGGGCGAAATATTTTGTTTGGGGACGCTGGCGACGCTTGCTTGTATGTATGCTGTGATATTACGCGCAACAAAGCAGTGGTCAGTGCTGTGAGATTCGGACAATGCCTGGGCGGACAGGAAAATGCTCCCACACACTTATTTATGTCCCGGGAATGCGGGGATACACTTAATTTGGCCTGGGGGTGGCATATCCCTTTAAGGCACTGCTGGGATTTGAACCCAGGATCTCCTGTTTACTAGACAGGCACTTTGACCAACTAAGCCACAGCGCCACATGGTTCATAAAACTAATGAAAGAATAAAGAGCAGGAACTGGATCCACTTCAGGAAGCGTTTTTTGTGATTCTGTACCTCAAGAATAGTTAAAGCCATAGAAGTGCCTCCAATTGGTTCAAAACTTCATCATATTTTGCAGATATTGTTGGGTTTTCTACTCAGACGTTGGTGTTCATGAGGAAGTCACTTTCACCAGTTACAGCCAGATCTCATGAAGCGGTGTACTTATTACACGCCAAGTCATTTACTGTGTTTTTACAAGGCTTTTTTATGCTTTTGCGTATTATTTTCCGCTACATATTTCAAGGAAATGACGTCCTGCCCTCAGCTTTTCCTTTAACTCTGACTATTTAACGGTTTGTACATTCATTTTGATGTTATGTAGTGTGACAGGAGGAGAACTTCCACCGTACTATACCCTAACCAATTGACATGTTGTGTGAACGGAGGAAAATTACACTCTGAAAGTATAAAAAAGGCATAAATGAGACTTTAAAAGCTGTGTGCTATTTATACGCACTTTCATTAAGTGGACCAGTGAAAAGGTTTCAGTAGAAAGCTGATAATAAGCTGTTTTATATGCTAAGTAATAGCTTGCTCTGGAGGCCCAAAGGCACTGCTGGGATTTGAACCCAGGATCTCTTGTTTACTAGACAGGCACTTTGACCAACTAAGCCACAGCACCACATAGTTCATAAAACTGATGAAAGAATAAAGAGTAGGAGCTGGATCAATTTCAGGAAACAAGCTCCAGAGACTCTCCCAAAACTAACTGTGACTTCCAAAAAACATTTTTATCAAGTCTGACAAAAGAACAGTCTCATAATAACCATGATGCTCATTGAAAGGTCCATCATTTGATGAAGAGCAACAATGCAAAGCATTCAGTAGAACCCTGATAACAAACAGTTTCTCATGCTAAGTCATAGCTAGCAGTAATGGTCCACAGGCACTGCTGGGATTTGAACCCAGGATCTCCTGTTTACTAGACAGGCACTTCGACCAACTAAGCGCCACATGGTTCATAAAAGTGATGAAAGAATAAAGAGCAGGAACTGAAACCCAGTTCGGAAGTCTGGAAGTTTTGGAAGTCCTGAGGGGTGTTCCACGAAGCTGTATTCGCAGAAAGCCTGGCTTTTCTCGATAGTTCTGGCTAATCTAAGAGAGAGTTCCGCTCCACCAACGTGGCTCTTTTCTTTCAGTTGCTCTTTCCAGCTCTCTGCCTCTTTCAGAACTGACTGATATTCACTTTCTGCTGCTGCTGCTTTCAGAGTTTCACACAATCCTGCAGTGACTCGGTTGCACTGCTTGAGCTCCTGCTCTCACTTTTGACGGAGATGCCGCTCACACGTCAAACAGTTTTGCACCTTCTTTAGTTTTTCCTCAGTCATGGAGCAGCCGCTCTCTGCTGCCACTCTTCTGTCTTTTTCTCCTGTCAGAAAGAAATGTTTCTTCAGCAGCTTTGTCCTCAGAATATCCATCCCATGCTATAAATAGCTGATCTTGTCATTCTTCTGTCGGTAATAGTTCTGTCATTTCTCTGATCCATAATCTCGGTCGGCAGCAGAGGCGTTAGAGGGAATCCCCTCGGTTTGTGAAACTGGAAACTTCCACTTGACTGGAGGAACTACGGAGGCCTGGAGATGATCCTGCAGGAGCTGGACATCCTCTGAGTGAGGAGTCCCAGCTGCAGCAGAGACCTGGGGTTGTTCTTTTTCCAACAGTTGGTGGGTTCCTCATAACTTTCCTTACTGCCAAAAGTAATGGGACACGTGTAGAAACCCTCGGGCAAATCGTCGTCTGCCATGTCACACCACTGAAGTGGAGGAGATGGTTTCTTGGTTTGACTCATTTTGCTTGTTGTTTATGAGTACTTAAAATCACATTTTTTTTAAGATAGTAAGTAAGCTTTGTTTCTAAGTGCTTGTTAAAATGATTATTTAAGATAGTAATTAAGTGTTTTTTAGGCGATGTGAAAACCGTTTGCTGTGACTTTCAAATATGCTTCAAAAACTGGACGTGTTTCTTCAGATAAACTCCTGACCAGCTGTGAAAAAGCAGTGAAAATGTCTGGCCTGTGGAAACTTTGTGATGTCAAACAAGATCAGAGATGACATCGATTGTGATGTCACTACAGTGATGACATCACAGCTTTGTGAAGGCTTCTGTTCTGTCTCTTCTGGTCTGTGGTTCCAACCACAGATTCTGGATGGAAGTGAAGTCCGGATTCCAGAATGTTGATTTGTGTTCTCTGTTAATCTCTGGACGACTTCAGCTGATTACTTCCTGTCACTGTCACGTTGGAAGGTCCACTTCTGCCAGTTTTTCAGCAGCCAGTATCATGTTTTCCACCAGCAGTGTTTTCCAAGGCAGAATAATGTCAGTTTGTTTAAAATGTTGCCAAAATAAACTATTACAATTACAACAAATGTCATCTCAGGGCACTTCAATAATAAAGTCCAATTCAGGCCAATTGGAGTTTAGTTCATTGTAATTATAATCCAATTAATTCAATTCAGAATGAATCCAATTCATTCATACAGAGCAATTCAAAAACTATTTCCTCGCTAAGGAAACCAACAGATGGCACCGAACTTGCACTATTTCTAATTAGATAGAACTTTTTAATAGTTCTAAGATCATATCTTTCTGGTTTTATTTGCATTTTACAAAGAGTCCCGAGTAATTATGAAAGTGGGGTTTTAATTTGAAGAAAAAGCCTCAAAATGAAGTGATTTTTAGGAGTATGCAGGGATTCATTTCCATCTAATGAACAGCTCAGTTATATTAAACAGTGGGCCGTGTGAGCAGCAATCAGGGGAGTAAGGAGTTCACAGATCATAGACAGAGGCAACCGTTCAACTATTCAAAGCTTTTAAAATGAGTAATAAAATCTGACAGGTAACCAGGGAAGGAAGTCCTTTAATCCTGGAAATATTCTCCAGGTGATAGTCGGCTGACTTCCTAACTGACCTGATCTGGCTGCTGAAGTTCAGCTCTGAGTCCATAATAACACCCAGATTCCTGCTTGGTTTGTGCTTTTTAACATCACAGCCTGAAGCTGAGCTCAGATTTTTAACAGCTGACAATGACCTCTGTTTTCTCTTTGTTTAGCTGCAGGAAGTTCTGGATCATCCGGTTGGTTATTTGTTGGAGGCTCTTTGCTGGGCCAGTTATTCCTCTGTGCCAGCAGCTGAGCACCAGTTCTGCCAAAACTAACAGGAAACATCATCCTGCACCGCTGGATTATCAACAAGTAACACTGACCAAGTCAGGAGATTAAAAAGGATGCAGAGGATAGTCAACCATCTCCTAAACACGGGACTTGTGTTTGACACCAGTCTTTGAACTGCTGTGAGACCGTTGTTTCCTTCATTCGTTTTTCAGCTTTTTTTCCAAAACTACTTGGTTGAAAGGTGTAAAACATTAAAAGTACTGGGTTAAAGTTAGAAAAGCATCATGTTTAGGAAATAAAATACACTTTTGGGGGAAAAACTTGGCCAATAAGACCAGGAGCTCCTGACCTGTCTCATACATTTCAGTAAGACCTCGGGAAATTGGACCAAAAAGGGCAAAACATGTCTCCTTTAAAGGACCAATAAGAGCTACATCTCAGACTCTACAGGCCTCAGTTAACTTGTTAAATGCGTCAGTGGGTCGGTGTGAAAACTCAACATCTAGGATGTTATTTCCAGCTTCTACCTTTAACTGAAATAGAAAATCTGAGAATTACGACAATTTGGGTAGAGCTATTTTACAACGGTAAAATATTTGGCAGTGACTAAGTGCCTTTAGCACAGACAGGAGGGTGGAGGCGAGAGGAGACAATGAGGCTGATACCAGAGCAACCAGATGAGCCTCCAGCGTCCACCTGTCCTGATAGTCCCTCACAAGCAGCTGTCTGTTGTTAGCACGTTAAGCTTTGATTGGTCTGGGCTGGTCTGTGGCATTATTTATAAACCTTCATCCTTGCTGTTTCCTCTCATAGCTTGTTTTCACCATGACAGCTGCTGGGTTCTTCCTGAGGTATAAGCACAAGCTGCCTTTTACAATTTTTGTTTGATTGATTGGAAACATTAGTTAATATTGCATTCTTACTCTTTGTTGTACATAATTTCAGGGTTTCCCTCTTTGCCTTGTTGACTGCTGCTACATGGGGTTTTCCCACTAAAGGTGTGCTATCATCTGTTGTGGTAAAACATTACATGCTTGCTTGAATCAGCTTCTGCTAAACTTGTTCTCATGCACCCAGGTTCAAAATCAGCAGGCCAGAGCAGCAGCGGCACAAGAGCTGCAGGTCATTTTGGCTCTTACCAGGGAGCAGCCGCTGGCCGCCCGGTGACCGTGCCCTACACTGCTTCCAGTGACGTTTATATGGCGACACCTGTGCTATCCTCTGGTGTAAGTCAACCTGTTCTTCAGGCAGACCCAAGATTCAGTGGCTATGGCTCACTTGTGCCAACGCAACTGGTTGCCCAAGCTCCCGGTTTTGTCCAAGCTCCTGGCCTTGTCCAAGGTGCTCCTCAGGCAGACCCAAGATTCAGCAGCTCTGGCTCCGTTGTGCCCGTGCAAATGGCTGTCCAAGCTCCCGGTTTTGTCCAAGGTGCTCTTCAGGGAGACCCAAGATTCAGCAGCTCTGGTTCCGTTGTGCCCGTGCAAATGGCTGTGCAAGCTTCTGGTGTCCCACAGGCTGTTCAGACGGGTCCAGCATTGAGCAGCTTGAGCTCTGGCCTGCCTGCAACAGGATACTCTACTGTCACTTATGTGCCTGACGTAGGATCTGACGCTGGCGCTCTGCAACCTGGAGCTGCCCAATCTAGACCACAAGGTAACTCTTCTGCTTGGAGTGTAGATGGCCCAAAATGTTTGGAAGCCTAAAGGTGTCTGTGTGTTTTCATGTAGTCACTAGCAAATCTTGCTTAGTTAAGAATATGTTAACACTCTGTGGTTTCAGAACTTCTGCTGTGAAAAGGACTAATTGTGAAATGTCTCCACACAGAAACCCAGTGGGCTATTGCTCCCTCAGTCTTTGAGGATGCGTCAGCCCAAGCCCTCAGCCTCACTGACGTTCTCCCTGCAGCCCCTCTGTCACCACCTGGCCCTGTCCTCCAGTCAGGGGAGACCTCCAGTGTCACCAAGGAAGCTGAACTCGGGAATTACCAGCAGCAGACGGAAGAATTCGGCTACCCGGATGACCGCCAAGGGTCTGGACCGGGATCCGCAACCGTACTGGTGCCACGCTTTGGTGTGGGTGGATCTCCTGACTTTGACTACAGGCTTTTGTACGGCTTGTACCCCTCTGGAACCTACAGCACCTTCAGCCAGCAGCATGAGAAGGGCAAAGACTACTTTCAGGATGTCCACTACTTGAAGGAGCATATTACTGACAGCCATGGTTCTGGGCAGCAGAAAAAGTTGTTCCCTAGTGCCCGCTAGAGCTGAACATGATGTGCAGAGAGTATGTTGAGTGGTACCTGCAAATGTCTTTATCTCAATGCTCTAACTAATCTGGTTCTGTTTCAGATTGGAAAGCTGAATCCAACGGCAAAAGATTCTTTTTAGTCTTTAAATAAAATCTTGTCAAATGATCTCGCTTCAGAGTGATTGACTAAGGGAAACAATGGCCTGTGTACACCATCTGGGTTCAAGGCAAATGGCAGGCATCACCTGTCATATTTGACTCGGACATTCTGCTTTCGGTTTCAAACATGGCTTCTCAAAGCTCTGCATCTTGAGAGGAATTGCTATGGAAGTGTTAAATAGTTGTTCAATTGACTATAGCGATCAGCTACAGCATCCTTTACAGCCATTTCTCTACACCTGTACATGCCAGCCAGACACAACCCCTTCTATAGGTTGCTGAGTGCACGGTAGCCAACCTGAAGGCTTGCCAACCCAACGTTGTGCTTGAAATACTTGGCTGGTTACTCAAATATTCTTCTGCAGTTAAGCCACAGCCAGTGCTGTCTTCAGCAGTCTTGTCAAATGATGACCTTGCCTAGGGTTTTTTTTTGCTAAAGTTAACAGACTTAACTACTTGTATAGGTGGTTTATTCAAGTTGAAACATTTAACAATTTTTCATGTTATGCAAAGTCTATTTTCTTGAATATTTTCAAGATGTAACCTCATGTTGCTGGTGGTCGACTGATACGCTAACTGTAGCTCGTATACAACTGTCAAGGCTTCTAAATTTTTCCATCAACTGACCAAAATCTGAAGGATTTCCAGGCGGGCCATTATATATTTTGGGGGTTAAAATCACTTTCTTTGTGCCTGCAGTCAAGTTGGGCCCTGAACTTTCAGCAGTGACGCTTTACCAGACAGTGACTCCTGTGACCTGTCCCTGACCCTGTCATGCAGTGTGCCGACTAAAGGCAGATGGCAGCTGCTCAGATGTTTTTCAACATTAGAATATTAATTTTTTTTTTTTTAAAACCTATTCCAATTTAAAATATTCTTTGACCACCCTACCCTGTACCACTCTACTATTGTGCTTTAATAGGCAACTTGTTGCCTTTCCACTCTGTAATGGCAGGTTGTGCCAGAACGTGCCTATTGATGTTGCATCCTCTGAATGCAATAAAGAATTACAGTAGTCAAATCCTGCAGTAACAAATGCACGGAGCAGTTTTACTGCATCACTGAGACAGGATGTTTTGTTTTTAACAATATTACAAAGGTGAAAGAAGGCAGTCCTAGAAACCTGTTTTATGTGCATTGAATGATAAATTCTGGTTAAAAAATAACTCCGAGGTTCCTCACTGGAACTATCTTACCATCCATTTACTTTACTCAATGTATCCAGTTTAGGGTAGTGGAAGACTTTAGCCCAGTGATACTATTTTTTTTCCACAAGAGCCACATTGGCAGAGCAAAATCAAGGGAAGAGCCACTTTTATGACAACATACTAAGTCCCCTTTAGCAAATATGCATTTCTACATATAAAACATCCCACAAAAAAAAAGAAACAACACAGCCAATACATTTTCAATTAAGACCACATTTACCTGAATACTGGAATCCTTAATACTCAATACTGGAAGCTGGCATGCATGTCCTTGACTTTCTTCATGTTGTATTTGTAGTTTGTAATCATAGTGAGACATTCAAGATGAGCATGGTTTAGTCCTTTTTTAATTAAAAACAGACCCATTGTGCCTGCATCTCGCTAATGGAGCTAGCGTGCACTGCGGTCAAGTGTGACGGTGGTTTAAGCGAGCTGCGTTGCCAGGTTTAACAGAGCCCCCTTTAGGAAACACCATTAAGCCTTAATACTGTGCTGTAGTCGCTGTATGTTATTTAAAAAAATGTTACCATATTGTTATAAGCTACTATGCGAGTGCGAGCCATCAATTAAAGCGAGGAGCCGCATAATGAGTGTCTCTGCTTTAGCCTATCCCTGCTGCCAATTTAGAGTCAGGGTGCACCCTGGACAGCTCTCCAGTCCAGTCAGCAAAAGGTCTAATAATTTCCACACTTCCATTCACTGAGACTCTGCTAGAACTGTTTGGAGACCTTTTCTAGAGGGCCGTATCGGAGAGACTGCTGTGGGAGAGTACTTTGAAAGTTTGATTGTGCCAACTATTGCTAATTTAATAGCAAGTGATCTGAATCGAAGGAGTTAAAAAATATTTTGCAAATTGATCATGTAGCTTGGCACTCGAGGGGAATTTGAAAATGCATCTTCCACATGTGGTAGAATCAGGAAAACAAAAGCAGAGGAGATATTTAAGTCTTGTGTAGGATGAAAACCAACATGGGAAGATGTGATGCCATGTTAAGGACCGAGTCTGTATGAAGCACAGTGTCATAGCCCTCCAGCTGGTGTCCCAGGTGAGATGAACAAAGGCCGCACACACAGAGGGCAAGTCGAGACAGTTGGTTAAGAGGGATGTATGGCTCTGAGGCACACAGAAGACACCAAGTGGTGCCAAGCAGAGGGGCAAGGCTACGTAGCATAGGCTAACGAGTCACATGCAATTAAAGCTTGGAAAAGGCCAGCGAGTGCAGATTTAACTGAAACACCTTCATGGTGCAAGGTCAAGCAAGGCCACTGTACTGAGCGTCAAGTTATTTGGTCTGGGTTTGTGTAATGCAATTCAACCATGAGGAGAAGGAAACATGTGGTGGTGGAATTTAAAGCAGCAGTATTCAGTTTGCCCTTCAAAAGCAGAGTCAGCCTCAGTGGGTGTGATGAAGACTCAAAGCTATGAAGTGAAAACAAACCTCGAGATCAAGTATTCAATACACAGACCTCATTTTGTTGGTCAAGTTTATTTTGCCAGAGTTCAGCCACATGTTGGAATCTCCATGGAAGTGTCCATGAGAGTCACCTGCAGAAAACAGAAGGGGTCAGTATTGATACAGGAGTCTCAATACTTCAGACACTAGTCCAGCTTTACCTTAGTACAACTTCTGCCCTTTAGACCCAGTCTTGGCATCAGCGTGGTCAAAAGCATCCTGGGAGTAGAGAGAAATCAACCCGGCGCTCAGGTGTATCACGAACAGTCCAAAGTGGTGCTCTTGGGGTAGGGAAATCCACGATATGAAAAGAAATAAGTCCCAGGCACTCAAAAGTAGAAAAGGAAGAAGGTATAAATAAAAAGCCTTTAATGACTTTGGCTAATCATAATAAAAAAACAACATGTTATATAGATAGAGTTTAAATGTTTTTTATGATATTTTGTCTGTAGGTTTTTCTGATGTTATTATCTGCCCATTTGCTATTTTGTATATCTAAAGAGTTTATTGTTTTTGTCATGCTGGTACTTTAACAACAATTATTGTATTGTGATCTATTCCCCCCTCCCTCCTCTATGACAGGTGCGCCTTACTCTTCCAATTGTTATTGGTGGCACACTAATTATACACCTGATCCAGGTGTGGGGTTTAAACATGTGGTTGAAACATGTTGGTATTTTATTATGATTAGCCAAAGTCATTAAAGGCTTTTTATTTATACCTTCTTCCTTTTCTACTTTTGAGTGCCTGGGACTTATTTCTTTTCAGCATCCTGGGAGTATTTGGCGTACGAACTGGAGTCGCGGGCTCGTTGGTAGCCATTGCTGGACTGGACGATGTGGGATGAAGGGTATAAAGCGCGCATCTCAGATGTGTCCTTAGGGACCTGGTCGGAGGTCCAGACAGACTGTGGGAAAGAACTGTTGATCTTCAAGTTCATCAGGGCAGCAAGGAAACGAGCAAAGTCTGCGTCCTGTGCAGTAAAGCCAGCATTAGACCCAGAGGAGCCGCTGCCGTAGCCAGAGGAGCCGCTGCCGTAGCCAGAGGAGCCGCTGCCGTAGCCAGAGGAGCTGCTGCCAGAGCCAGAGGACCCACTATTTTGACCTGAGCCCAGAAATTAGTTGAAGCAAAGTATGACAGCATGGTTAGTCATGCTGTCAGTAGCCTCTGTATCACTGCCAATATGTTTAGTAACATACAAACAAAGCTAAAGGAGTATTTGCAGTTCAAGTGGGTCATTAAACCTGAAGTCTAATATATTGTAAGATTTGGTGCTGTATGATTAATATAGTTGCAGACCCTCTTCCCTCTCATTCCTACCAACATCATGGGTTGAGCATGTCCAGACTAAACAACTCCCCATTTTGGCTGCCTTTATATAAACTGCACCTAAATGTTGATATACTTGCTTTTCTGGGGGGGATAACATGTTCCAATGCTGAAGAGCAGGACACAAAGCCAGGAAATCCTGTTTGGATTTCAAAAGAAAAGAAAGAAACTTTAGTATATAGGAGAACAAAAACCTAAACCATTAAACATGAAGACTCACCTGAAGAAAACCTTAAACAACATGTTGAACAAGACAAAACAGAAGCAACACAACTCAGATCAAACTGGTCAAAAACAGCAATCTGATGACTGCTGTTGAGAGCAGATTTGTGCTGTAACTCATCTGAGGCTGCAGCTGACTTTATATTGGTGCTCTACCTGCTCTAATTACACTCATAAACCTCACCTGGGACCCAGTCAGATCGTGCTGCATTCAATTCAGCTCTGAAAATGAACACTTCTGACATTTAAAAAGGTTTGTTGCAACATGTGAGGAATGAACATGGGATGTTTTACAGAAGGTGAATTCCGCTTGGTCAGATACGGTGTTAAACATCTGGACCAAAGTCCTGCAGATCACTGTGGGCCCCTAATCTCTGGCTGGGGAGTGTGAGGGGAGTGACAGAGATTTGGTCTGAAGGACTCCAGGTTATAACCTCGGTTCTATTACGTCACAAAGTCGTCACAGCCATGAAATTGGGGTCCAACACATCACTTGTCCACTTCACTAGTGGGAGCTGCTAGTTGGGTTTCAAAGGGGAAAAAAGTGAGCTCAGCGTGACATAAGACTGGAGTCTTAGTAAGTTAACCTGCTGAGTTCTGGAAATAACTCTAACATAATGTTGACTCCTTGGCAGGAATAAGGAGCTCTGCAGCTCTCTCATCCAGAGGATCTAGAAGCATGGATGTGTTTGGAACATAGCAGAGGGTGTATTCTTCCTAAAGTCACGCTAACTGCCTTCTGCGCACTCTGAGATGTTTAAAGCTCAGATTAATATCTGAGCTGAGATGTAGAAACGTGAGACAACATGATGCAGAGCTGCTCTTTTATTAAGTGATATGGAGGAGATCTTAGATTTATTTCAGATGAACTTGATTAAACAGGACATAACGGAGGTTAAATGTTTAAAGCACCTTGTGCCACCATTTGGTTCATATCTGGAAGTGTTTCTCAAATTTGTCTTGATGATTTCTGTGGATTTCCATCATTCCTCCTGAAAACTTGTTGCCTTGTGAGAACAACCACAGACTCCCACAGACTCCCTGTGACACAGCAAACTTCCAACATGGGAAATGTGACATTTGAGCACTTAATAGTCTGTAGGCGACTGTTTTCTGTTCTTTGTACTGTGGAGGCTTTACCAGCCATCAGTGAGGTGGAACTGTACTGAAAATACACTGAAGTTAAAGCTACATTTTTAACTCATTTAAAAGGGAAAATGTGTCTATTTGAATCATGCTCTTTTTTAATATAGGTCTATGTTTCTGAGAAAGTCTTTTTTACTGTAAAATGTTGACTGTCACACCTGAACTTCATATTTATTTATGAAAATGAGAATATTTATATCCCCAGGTTGTTTTAATTCTGAAAACTAACATTTGTTACAGTAGTTCACATCATCTGTCCTCATAATTACTTTCATAAAATCCAACAAAGACCAGACTTTATCATGTTCATATTTAAACTGCAACCTGCAGGTTAACAATGTGAGTGACTTAAAGTGTGGGAACAAGTCCACAGAAGTTTTTCTTTTAATTATGTGTCAGTAAATGTCGACTATGTGCAAGTAGTCCCCACAGGCAGTGTCCTTGCTGTAGGGACGACCAGGTAAGACATCTGATTCTCACATATAGATGGAACATTTGATGTTGCATTAGGCCCAGTATTAATCAGACATGTTTGTTCATGTTCCAGACAGGATAGTGAATGCTTTTGTGCATTGTGTGGTTGTACAGCTCACGACTTAACTGAATATATTCCAACACCTGGCTCGCCTTCTTGCATCCAAATGTAGAACAAAATAGATGCTTGCCCAAACTTACTTCCAGGTAGTGACAACATTGAGCCTATAAATTTTGTTCCCAAGCCACTTAGGCCCCGTTTACACGATAGGAAGACGCAGATATTTTCCTGCGGTTTGGCCTCTCATTTACACCAAACCCCGTTTTTAATCACAGAAAACGATTATTTCTAAAACCTCCGGCCAAAGTGGAGATTTCTGATAACGCCGGTTATGTGTTGCCTTGTCAACTGGGAGAAACGGCGTTTTAGGTTCTTCAACGTCACATTATGCGCCAGAAAATGCTTAACGTCATGCGAGCGCCTTATGTTTACTGCTGATCAGGATTATGTCACGATTCACAACAGATTATAGGAATACAGAAATTAAAACATTCTTCATTCGAAGGCTACTCTCCTCAAAATGTAGGCCTACATCTGAGAGACACAGGAAATCTTTATTACCATTGGAAACTGTACAACACTTCGCTGCACATGAGGACGACTGATGTGACTTCTCATCTACTGTTTCATATGTATGCTTACACACTATGGACGGAACTCTTGTGAGACATTTCCTTCCGGATGACTTATTCTGATTGGCTTGCATGGCTTTATTCCTTTCCCTACACTGCCGCCAATAGGTTTGGCGTAGTTATTATGGCGCTTGACGGCATATTTATGCAGGTTGCTGTAAATGACAAGTTTTTAAACGATGTTGTGTGCACGATATTGAAAACCGGGGGGGGGGGGGGGGGATATTTGTTTCAATAAATGTGGCCTTAAAGTAGCTGCCACATCTTTTCATTTGTACAGCACAAGCTTCATTACAAGTATTCAAAGGTTTCCCCCTCAGCACAATATGCAGCAGTGGAATCTTCTGATAGAGCTCAAGGCCACACCTTTACCCACTGCTGTCAGAGAGCTGATGTTGGCTTTTCAGCCAGTTCCCATGGGAATACAGTCCAAGCTGAAGCCGTCAAGACCTTCATAAGCTCACCTTTGAGCAGAAACTGTCCTTAAGTTATGCCAACACCTTATTTATAGGATTAAGTCATCTCACCCTGTCAGGCCCTCAACTATCCCCTCCAACCCACAACTGGATGACCCAGAGACAGCTAGGAGCCATTTGATGGAGCGACAAGGTATTCAAGTTAAAGCCATTTATTCAAGCGGCAGCAGCAGCGATGCCTCTAGAATATTCAGATCTGCAAGACAAAGAAAGTCAGTCACCTAGCAGCAGCTACAGAGAGCACACATGCAGAGTAAAATGAGCCTCACCAGATAGATCCTCAGAAGCCGCTCTGAACTGGAACCTTGTGCTGAGATGTTTTGCCGTGGTCTGGCTCAGATTCTGTTGGGCTGTAGCGGAACTGGCTGAACAGCACACGCTTCTGGTTGTAGCGGGACCGAGATTTGTAAGCGTAGACTTGATCCTCGTCGGTCACAGGAGTGAAGACTGGCTCGTCCTCGCCGCTGGTGTCAGATGAAAGGCTCCAGCTCCCATCTTCAAACTGATAATTGCTGCCAGGAGCTCCAGACTGACCTCCCTGAGCACCATGCTGCTGTGCTGCAGAACCACTGGTTCCAGCTGCTTTCTGATACGTTGGCTTAGATAGAGCTTGTCCATAAACTGAATACATGGGTGAGGAAACGGAGAATTAAGATCAGCCTTCCATTTATACCCGAGTCAATTTAAACTGCTTTTAGTTGCTGAGCTTTGATTGGGATCAGCTTACCGCTTTGTGCAGGAATGCAGGTGATGCTTCCAATCAGCACACAAGAAATCCACAAAACCCTGCAGAAACAGGGACATCTCATATGAAGTTCTGAGTACATTTAGAGACCAGTGGGGTCCAACCACCACCTCCCCTTAACATGCCCAGTCCTGTTGAGCTTAACTGCATATTCATAGTGTAATGCTGCCACCAAATGAGGTTCTGCTTGCCTCAGACATTTAAGGCAGCAGAGGTTCAGTGCTACCACTTAGAAGCACTGGGACAGACTAGAAGTTACTCACCTCATTCTGCTGCAATATAATTACGGCTTGCCTGGGACCTGCTGCTGCCAAACTGCACTAACACAAAGTTCAGAGCCCTGTGACACTAACCTGAAGCTGCAGGAGCTGCTTTCATATGATCCTCAGTGCAGAGGGAACTGATTGCTCAGCGGTAACAGCTGCTGCTGAAAGCTGCAAGGCTGCAGTTAACTGGCAACAATGGACCAACATATGGAGCATCTCAGTGTTATGGCAATAAATAGTAGGGTGACCATACGTCCGTATTTCCCGGGACATGTCCGTATTTCACTTCCTGTCCCGGGCGTCCCGTGAAATACGGACATGTCCCGGGAAATACGGACGTATGGTCACCCTAATAAATAGATAATAATCAGGAACTCTTGTGAGTATTATGTATTTGATTTACATGTATAAATATTAAATTATAAATATAAATGATCAAATATTCTGAACTGCTGATATACGTGATAATAATAACAATAACAATGGTAGCTGCTCTCAACACGTGAAATCTCTCTCATAGTTCATTATTAGTCGGCTAATCGATGAATAAACATCCTGCTGCTGAATATGTGTTTAAAAATAAATAAATCAGAAGGAAACCTGCAGAAGAAAGTCTTCTAACAGCTGTCTCTCTGTGTTTATTGGCATACAGCACGGTTAGTGAGATCCAGATCCATGTGGGCACTCAGGACGGATTTAAATAGCGACTCTGAATGGACGGTAAACCCGCACTGAAGGCCCAGTGAGCCAAAGCACGGCCGCCACTGAAAAATATATTTGAAACCCGTCAATATGCTAACTTTGCGTGTTTACCTCTATAACTGATGTTATATGTAAAACAGAGCACATGGTCAATTAGCTTTTTAAAAATCTTTATTTTAAAGAAAACGATCAAAACAAGAGTTTTTCTGGAAGAGATTTAAATAAGTTCTGAATATGCACTGAAGAGAGGTTACATTTGAGTCTATTTTCTTTGTACATAACTTAAAGGGGACATATTATGCAAAACTCACTTTTTGCAGGTCTTTGTGTTCATATTTGGGCCTCTACTGTTCCTTTAAACACTCCAAGCGCGGAAAAACCCATCCATCCATTTTCTGTAGGTCAGTAGAAAGACTTTGGTGTCAAGAAAAAAATGCTGCTGTGAGCCATTTGGATGGCTCCCTTATTGTGACGTAGCAATAAGGGAATTTGCATTTACCTGTCGAGTCCCCACCCACTCCCCACCCTCTACATTAGCGATGCTTAACTCGAATCTTTTGGGCGATCAGGGCTGATCGGATCATTTCGAGGAGGGGATTCGAGTTATATGGATCACTTGAATCACTTATTTAAAAAAAAAAAAAAAAAAACCTTTCTGCCGTTTAGTGGCTATGCGCCTCGCCTTTTTTTGTCCCATTTATCAATTCATTTTGATAAATCAAAGAGCTGCCTACGGCTACAAGTTCATTCATTTATTTTTGTCAAGTAATAATTCAATGCCATTTAATCTGAAAGCCAGACACAACAGCTAGTGTGTGCATTTACACAGCGACAAATGTGGTAGCATTAGGTGAGGCAATGCTGAGTTTAGACCTACAAGTAAACAACATGGAATGATCTGGCCCTCCCTATATCACTAAATGATTCTTTTTCAACGGCTGTACAAGATGCATGAAGCCACGCTAACCGAGCCTGTAGCGAGCTACAGAGGCTTCAGCAGACGGGTTGACGACGACAATCCTTGCTGCCGGCAGAATCGAAACTTAAAAAGATCCGAGTTGGCATGGATCCGCTACTTGCCCGTCTGACCGCTGAATCGCTGGCTCTGGGTGACTCAGCGGTCAGACGGGCAAGTAGCGGATCCATGCCAACTCGGATCTTTTTAAGTTTCGTTTCTGCCGCGTGACTCGTCTGGCCGTGAGTCACCCAGAGCCGGCATGATTCGCCAGACTCAGGCACCCGCTTCCACACAGAAACAACACAATATACGATCTGACCGAGCAATGATCCGTCAAAGTGGCTGGCTTAACTAGAGAAAAAAATGCAACGCTACGAAGTTGGAACATAAGTGGTGGTGTGGCTCATTTATACAACTAAGAGTTGCGAGCAAGCAGAGAGATAGAGCCGAGCGCGAGCAGAGTGAGCCGTTCGAGCAGTTACGAGTCAGTGGGGATTCGTCCCGTCCGGACAGATCGCAAGTCAGGACGGATCAGTAGGAGGCATGGCTCACTTAACCGGCTCGTGACAAATGGGGCGGGAGTTAGGTTTCGTTTCACTCAGTGTGTCTGTGACTGTGTTCGTGACTGAACACCATGCTAGATAAAGACTGTAGCCTAGTAGGCAACTAAAGAGGGATATATATATATATATATATATATATATATATATATTCCGGTTTAATCTTTTTTTTAATTTTTTTTTTAAGGCGGATCAAATGCATGCCACCATCCGGTCTGCCCGGGGGACGTATTTATCCGGGTTGAAAACCGGATAACCCGGATTTTGTTACAGCTCTACTCTACATTAGTTGAAGATCCGCTATCTTGTATCGAGCATCAAGCATACATGGCTACGAAAGGAAAATCACTTATGAAGTGTTGTGTTGTTGGCTGCACCTGTTGTTGGCTGCACCACATGTTTTCTCAACAGCGGGACCTCGCGCTGCTGTCGCCGCGGTCACCTGTGTGCTGGTGGCCGGGAGAGGCTCGTGCTCACTGGCTGCAGCGGCGCGGCGCGGCGCGGAGGAGCAGCTCACACAGGCTGACCTGTGTGAGCTGGGAAGTATCACCGGCAGAGACTGGAGCTGCTGCTGCTGGACACCTGCAGTCTCCAGAAACGCACCACAGGTGAGTCAGGCTGGAGACTGCAGAAGCTCATCACTGAAAACAAATGAACCCTTAATTCATAGGGAATAGATAGATAGATAGATAGATATATAGATAGATAGATAGATAGATAGATAGATAGATAGATAGATAGATAGATACTTTATTGATCCCGAAGGAGATTAAAGCATCCAGTAGCAAGACATAATAAAGCAATACAATTATAAACAATCTAAGAATAATAAAAAAAACAGTTTAAAAATACACTCAGAAAATAAAGTACAGAATTGTACATTTAGGGGTATGATGGCTTGTCACTGGGGCAGTACCCTCTGAAGGATAGTTTTGTACCCTTATACTGAAGTAGCCTAACACAGACTGTCTATTGTACCCCAGCATGTAGAAAAAAAGGTACATATATGTACCTTTTACCACTTGAGTACATATATGTACCTTTTGGACCCTCAAAACAAAAGGGTAAACAGTACATGCAGCCAGAGGCTTCTCATGAGCGGGGTGGGGCGTGGCCAGCAACAGCTTATTTGCATAAAAGTGACAGAGCCCTTTAAACGGCTCAATTTGGGAGAGACTGAAAATGGCAAGAATAGAGCTGGTGAAATCTCTTTATGTGAGAGTGATTTTGTGCAAAGAAATTCATGAACATGTTTTGTATAGCACATAGACCAATTCTAAATGGTTTAAATAGGTAAAATATGTCTCCTTTAAAACAAAAACCTGAAGTCTGCACACTGAGGAAAACTGGTTTTGAGGATATTTATGAAATTTCCTCCTAATAACCAACTTGGGTCGGTGTCCCCAGTGGAACATTTTATGTGTAGTCTGCAGGTTTCATGTTTTCAGCTGGAGATGGATGCTTTTTGTTCTGTATGTTACATATTTTTATCTTGATCAGGACATTCAGAACGCTTGCATGCACAGGTAAGTCCAGCTTCAGTTCCAGGTGTACTCGTCCATTTAACTGGACCACCATGTTGTCCCAGCGTACATGCACGGGATAGACTGTGTAGGAAACCTTCATGACATTCTGGTGCCTCTAACTTTCTCTGTGGGACATCACGCTGCATGTAAGTGCAGCTGAAATCGCTGCCAACATGTTGTCTTTAAGTCACCTGAAGGGGGATTTTCTCACATGAGGCTGCGGTTACAAAATCAGGATTTTATTAGAGCAGAGCGACAGTCTGGACATGCTTTAAGTGACCACGAGTTGACCCGTAGTCTTAATGGGCTGATTTTCAGTTTAGCCGTCTGACAGAAGAAACAGAAAAATATGTGGATGAGAGCAGCTTTATGGGGAATTTGGCTGGAAATATACACTCATTCTTTCCTGTTTTTATTAAAAGATGCAGAAATGTTAAACTCTGTAACATGTGTTTAGTGCACCAACCCATGCCAACTCAGTTAGCATACATACAGTTATAGGAATAGTTTACTGAATGTCCCATCTTGTAGACAGCCTCAGTGTTGCATTTCCAGTCCAGTCTGCTGTCCAGGTGAACCCTCAGGTATCTGTAATCCTCAACCACCTCTTCACCGAGGATGGAGACGCTGTTCAGCTGACTGCTGCTCCTCCTAAAATCCACAATCATCTCTTTTGTTTGTATCCAGATGAGGCGATAGTTTATTTTCCTATAGATGTGATACTTTCATGTAGATGTGCTGAGGTGTGACAGGGAAGCTGTTGGTACATGGAGGATGTGAGGTCTGTAGCAGGAGGCAGCAGCATGCTGAGTTTGTCTGAACTCTTCCATCTGTCTGATCCCACATTATCCCAAAGCCTGTGAGCTTTTCCATTCCTGACCACACATCCCTCACACTGTTCTGCTGCAGATAGTTTCCCACCGACTTGTTCTCTTCCTTTTTTCTTCACACTCCTCCTTAACTCCCTGTTTTCCTCCATGAAGGCCTTCTTCTTTATGCTCAGTGGCTGCAACACAAGTTCACATCAACCAGGCGTTTGTTCAGAAAACAGCGTCACAGCTTTGGACTCAGGAAGTGTTTCAGATGTCAGCTGTCACTCAGACACACTCTCATAGGGCCTGGATAGCTCAGTTGGTAGAGCATCAGACTTTTAATCTGTGGGTCCAGGGTTCAAGTCCCTGTTCAGGTGTAGAAATGTAATTTACCTCTTAACCTGTACTTCCCTCTATGCCTGCACTCTGTTTCTACACTGTCACCTCTGACAGAGCCTGGCTGATGCTTTTCCTTCTATGTAGCTCATTGTTAGCTTTGCTGTTAGCTGCATCGTTATATCCTCATTTGTAAGTTATATAAACTATACAATGTTTCTATAGAAACTATAGAAATCACCTTAAATACACCAGCTGCAGAGTGTTGATCACATTCACTGAAACTACAACAGGTTAAGAGCATTTATCATGAATAGCTCTGCTTTATATCAGGGCTTCTTTTCACTTAGATTTCACTATTTGGACAATCTGTAATGAATGGAACAGAACACAAGACATTACAAAGATAAATCAACACTGGTGAAGTTTAAACAACAAGGGCATTGTTTGCTTCATTTAAGTGGATATAAAACAAAGCACTTCATCAGAAAAATCAGTGTCAGAAATATATTTTGTAAAGGCCTCAAGAGACATAGATGTTGGAGGAAGTTGCGTAAACTGTGATGATGTCACAAGTTCAGTCGCAGTGGTGCTTCCAGCTTCTCTGGAGTTTGTTGTGTTCCACATAAGGAGCAGCATTCTTTAGTATTCATTCAACTACTTACAAGCAGGCTTTTCAAACAATGCTTCTGTCGCAGAATTTTTATTTGCCTACACCAAGTACATTTGGGCGATTGAATCTATCATGAAGAATTTTGAGTGTGACTTCAGGCTAATGTGAAAGAGCTGTCTTTCTTCCAGTTTGCATCCACCTTTGCCACATCCAGCTGTTAATCATTTCCTCCACAGAGGACAAAGGAAAGACAACTGGAGAATGCGGGCGTCGATCCCGCTACCTCTCACATGCTAAGCGAGCACTCTACCATTTGAGCTAATTCCCCTTCGTTTGATGTATTCTTAGAGCTTCCAAATTAACGAACCATTTCTGACCAAACGATCCATTCCTTGATACATAAAAAGGAATAGATCTCACAACTGAAGCTTGTTGGTTTTTATCAGTGTTTTTAAGAGTGGTTGAATGTATCAAGTAGAGTCTTGCGTTCGATCAGTGAGACATGGAAAATCCGTAGTGTTTCATGGTTTGGCAGATTCTTTTTTCTTTCCGATTTTAAACAAATTTGAATTTGCACATAAGTTGGTTTGTCTTTATAAGATGATCATTAAGGCCTCTCACCAGAAGAGCACCTTAAAGATTTCTGAGGAGTGCGGACATCAATCCCGCCACATTTTGCCTGGAAAGCAAGCCCTTTATAATTTGACATAGTTTGTCTTCCATATTTGGGTATATTCTGAAGAGATTGTAATAACCCCAACCTTAAATTTGACTTATCCTAAGTGCAATTGCTTTTGTTTCGCCCAATTTTAAATCAAACAACCTCAAACATCCCTACATGGTACCACATTTAGATAATAATGATTCTCTTTTTGTGAAAGGAGGATAAATTCATATCCTCTGCACGCAAGGCCATTGTATCTAATGAGGCTCCAATTTTGAGATCAAAATTATACCAGCTGTAGTTTAAGACAGAATTTTTTATGGTCAAACTTGCAACAGAGAGGACGAGGTGGCTGAGCGGTTAAGGCGATGGACTGCTAATCCATTGTGCTTTGAACGCATGGGTTCGAATCCCATTCTCGTCGGCTTTGCATGTCAAGTTCTCTTGTGGTTTGTTAAAATTTCTCATTCAAGTACTTACAAGCAGGCTTTTCAAACAATGCTTCTGTCGCAGATTTTTTATTTGCCTACACAAAGTACATTTGGGCGATTGAATCTATCATGAAGAATTTTGAGTGTGACTTCAGGCTAATGTGAAAGAGCTGTCTTTCTTTCAGTTTGCATCCACCTTTGCCACATCCAGCTGTTAATCATTTCCTCCACAGAAAACAAAGGAAAGACAACAGTTAGAATGCGGGCGTCGATCCCGCTACCTCTCACATGCTAAGCGAGCGCTCTACCATTTGAGCTAATTCCCCTTCGATTGATGTATTATTAGCGCTTCCAAATTAACGAACAATTTCTGACCAAACGATCCATTCCTTGATACATAAAAAGGAATAGATCTCACGACTGAAGCTTGTTGGTTTTTATCAGTGTTTTTCAGAGTGGTTGAATGTATCAAGTAGAGTCTTGCGTTCGATCAGTGAGACATGGAAAATTCGTAGTGTTTCATGGTTTGGCAGATTCTTTTTTCTTTCCGATTTTAAACAAATTTGAATTTGCACACAAGTTGGTTTGTCTTTATAAGATGATCATTAAGGCCTCTCACCAGAAGAGCACCTAAAAGATTTCTGAGGAGTGCGGACATCAATCCCGCCACATTTTGCCTGGAAAGCAAGCCCTTTATAATTTGACATAGTTTGTCTTCCATATTTGGGTATATTCTGAAGAGATTGTAATAACCCCAACCTTAAATTTGACTTATCCTAAGTGCAATTGCTTTTGTTTCGCCCAATTTTAAATCAAACAACCTCAAACATCCCTACCTGGTACCACATTTAGATAATAATGATTCCATTTTTGTGAAAAGAGGATAAATTCATATCCTCTGCACGCAAGGCCATTGTATCTAATGAGGCTCCAATTTTGAGATCAAAATTATACCAGCTGTAGTTTAAGACGGAATTTTTTTATGGTCAAACTTACGAGAGAGGCCGAGGTGGCTGAGCGGTTAAGGCGATGGACTGCTAATCCATTGTGCTTTGCACGCATGGGTTCGAATCCCATTCTCGTCAGCTTTGCATGTCAAGTTCTGTTCTGGTTTGTTAAAATTACTCATTCCACTTCTTACAAGCAGGCTTTTCAAACAATGCTTCTGTCGCAAAATTTTTTTTTGCCTACACCAAGTTCATTGGGGCGATTGAATCTATCATGAAGAATTTTGAGTGTGACTTCAGGCTAATGTGAAAGAGCTGTCTTTCTTTCAGTTTGCATCCACCTTTGCCACATCCAGCTGTTAATCATTTCCTCCAATGAGGACAAAGGAAAGACAACTGGAGAATGCGGGCGTTGATCCCGCTACCTCTCACATGCTAAGCGAGCGCTCTACCATTCGAGCTAATTCCCCTTCAATTCATGTATTATTAGCGCTTCCAAATTAACGAACCATTTCTGACCAAACGATCCATTCCTTGATACATCAAAAGGAATAGATCTCACAACTGAAGCTTGTTGGTTTTTATCAGTGTTTTTCAGAGTGGTTGAATGTATCAAGTAGAGTCTTGCGTTCGATCAGTGAGACATAGAAAATCCGTAGTGTTTCATGGTTTGGCAGATTCTTTTTTCTTTCCGATTTTAAACATATTTGAATTTGCACATTAGTTGGTTTGTCTTTATAAGATGATCATTAAAGCCTCTCACCAGCAGAGCACCTGAAAGATTTCTGAGGAGTGCGGACATCAATCCCGCCACATTTTGCCTGGAAAGCAAGCCCTTTATAATTTGACAAAGTTTTTCTTCCATATTTGGGTATATTCTGAAGAGATTGTAATAACCCCAACCTTAAATTTGACTTATCCTAAGTGCAATTGCTTTTTTTTTTCCCAATTTTAAATCAAACAACCTCAAACATCCCTACATGGTACCACATTTAGATTATAATGATTCCATTTTTGTGAAAGGAGGATAAATTCATATCCTCTGCACGCGAGGCCATTGTTTCTAATGAGGCTCCAATTTTGAGATCAAAATTATACCAGCTGTAGTTTAAGACGGAATTTTTTATGGTCAAACTTGTGACAGAGAGGACGAGGTGGCCGAGCGGTTAAGGCGATGGACTGCTAATCCATTGTGCTTTGCACGCATGGGTTCGAATCCCATTCTCGTCGGCTTTGCATATCAAGTTCTCTTCTGGTTTGATAAAATTTCTCATTCAACTACTTACAAGCAGGCTTTTCAAACAATGCTTCTGTCGCAGATTTTTTATTTGCCTACACAAAGTACATTTGGGCGATTGAATCTATCATGAAGAATTTTGAGTGTGACTTCAGGCTAATGTGAAAGAGCTGTCTTTCTTTCAGTTTGCATCCACCTTTGCCACATCCAGCTGTTAATCATTTCCTCCACAGAAAACAAAGGAAAGACAACAGTTAGAATGCGGGCGTCGATCCCGCTAACTCTCACATGCTAAGCGAGCGCTCTACCATTTGAGCTAATTCCCCTTCAATTCATGTATTATTAGCGCTTCCAAATTAACGAACCATTTCTGACCAAACGATCCATTCCTTGATACATCAAAAGGAATAGATCTCACAACTGAAGCTTGTTGGTTTTTATCAGTGTTTTTCAGAGTGGTTGAATGTATCAAGTAGAGTCTTGCGTTCGATCAGTGAGACATAGAAAATCCGTAGTGTTTCATGGTTTGGCAGATTCTTTTTTCTTTCCGATTTTAAACATATTTGAATTTGCACATTAGTTGGTTTGTCTTTATAAGATGATCATTAAAGCCTCTCACCAGCAGAGCACCTGAAAGATTTCTGAGGAGTGCGGACATCAATCCCGCCACATTTTGCCTGGAAAGCAAGCCCTTTATAATTTGACAAAGTTTTTCTTCCATATTTGGGTATATTCTGAAGAGATTGTAATAACCCCAACCTTAAATTTGACTAATCTTAAGTGCAATTGCTTTTGTTTCGCCCAATTTTAAATCAAACAACCTCAAACATCCCTACATGGTACCACATTTAGATAATAATGATTCTCTTTTTCTGAAAGGAGGATAAATTCATATCCTCTGCACGCGAGGCCATTGTTTCTAATGAGGCTCCAATTTTGAGATCAAAATTATACCAGCTGTAGTTTAAGACGGAATTTTTTATGGTCAAACTTGCAACAGAGAGGACGAGGTGGCCGAGCGGTTAAGGCGATGGACTGCTAATCCATTGTGCTTTGCACGCATGGGTTCGAATCCCATTCTCGTAGGCTTTGCATGTCAAGTTCTCTTCTGGTATGTTAAAATTTCTCATTCAACTTCTTACAAGCAGGCTTTTCAAACAATGCTTCTGTCGCAAAATTTTTATTTACCTACACCAAGTACATTTGGGCGATTGAATCTATCTTGAAGAATTTTGAGTGTGACTTCAGGCTAATGTGAAAGAGCTGTCTTTCTTTCAGTTTGCATCCACCTTTGCCACATCCAGCTGTTAATCATTTCCTCCACAGAGGACAAAGGAAAGACAACTGGAGAATGCGGGCGTCGATCCCGCTACCTCTCACATGCTAAGCGAGCGCTCTACCATTTGAGCTAATTCCCCTTCGATTAATATATTATTAGCGCTTCCAAATTAACGAACAATTTTTGACCAAACGATCCATTCCTTGATACATAAAAAGGAATAGATCTCACGACTGAAGCTTGTTGGATTTTATCAGTGTTTTTCAGAGTGGTTGAATGTATCAAGTAGAGTCTTGCGTTCGATCAGTGAGACATGGAAAATCCGTAGTGTTTCATGGTTTGGCAGAATCTTTTTTCTTTCCGATTTTAAACAAATTTGAATTTGCACATAAGTTTGTTTGTCTTTATAAGATGATCATTAAGGCCTCTCACCAGAAGAGCACCTAAAAGATTTCTGAGGAGTGCGGACATCAATCCCGCCACATTTTGCCTGGAAAGCAAGCCCTTTATAATTTGACATAGTTTGTCTTCCATATTTGGGTATATTCTGAAGAGATTGTAATAACCCCAACCTTAAATTTGACTTATCCTAAGTGCAATTGCTTTTGTTTCGCCCAATTTTAAATCAAACAACCTCAAACATCCCTACATGGTACCACATTTAGATAATAATGATTCTCTTTTTGTGAAAGGAGGATAAATTCATATCCTCTGCACGCAAGGCCATTGTATCTAATGAGGCTCCAATTTTGAGATCAAAATTATACCAGCTGTAGTTTAAGACAGAATTTTTTATTGTCAAACTTGCAACAGAGAGGACGAGGTGGCTGAGCGGTTAAGGCGATGGACTGCTAATCCATTGTGCTTTGCACGCATGGGTTCGAATCCCATTCTCGTCAGCTTTGCATGTCAAGTTCTGTTCTGGTTTGTTAAAATTACTCATTCCACTTCTTACAAGCAGGCTTTTCAAACAATGCTTCTGTCGCAAAATTTTTTTTTGCCTACACCAAGTTCATTGGGGCGATTGAATCTATCATGAAGAATTTTGAGTGTGACTTCAGGCTAATGTGAAAGAGCTGTCTTTCTTTCAGTTTGCATCCACCTTTGCCACATCCAGCTGTTAATCATTTCCTCCACAGAGGACAAAGGAAAGACAACTGGAGAATGCGGGCGTCGATCCCGCTACCTCTCACATGCTAAGCGAGCGCTCTACCATTTGAGCTAATTCCCCTTCGATTAATATATTATTAGCGCTTCCAAATTAACGAACAATTTTTGACCAAACGATCCATTCCTTGATACATAAAAAGGAATAGATCTCACGACTGAAGCTTGTTGGATTTTATCAGTGTTTTTCAGAGTGGTTGAATGTATCAAGTAGAGTCTTGCGTTCGATCAGTGAGACATGGAAAATCCGTAGTGTTTCATGGTTTGGCAGAATCTTTTTTCTTTCCGATTTTAAACAAATTTGAATTTGCACATAAGTTTGTTTGTCTTTATAAGATGATCATTAAGGCCTCTCACCAGAAGAGCACCTAAAAGATTTCTGAGGAGTGCGGACATCAATCCCGCCACATTTTGCCTGGAAAGCAAGCCCTTTATAATTTGACATAGTTTGTCTTCCATATTTGGGTATATTCTGAAGAGATTGTAATAACCCCAACCTTAAATTTGACTTATCCTAAGTGCAATTGCTTTTGTTTCGCCCAATTTTAAATCAAACAACCTCAAACATCCCTACATGGTACCACATTTAGATAATAATGATTCTCTTTTTGTGAAAGGAGGATAAATTCATATCCTCTGCACGCAAGGCCATTGTATCTAATGAGGCTCCAATTTTGAGATCAAAATTATACCAGCTGTAGTTTAAGACAGAATTTTTTATTGTCAAACTTGCAACAGAGAGGACGAGGTGGCTGAGCGGTTAAGGCGATGGACTGCTAATCCATTGTGCTTTGCACGCATGGGTTCGAATCCCATTCTCGTCGGCTTTGCATGTCAAGTTCTCTTGTGGTTAGTTAAAATTTCTCATTCAAGTACTTACAAGCAGGCTTTTCAAACAATGCTTCTGTCGCAGATTTTTTATTTGCCTACACAAAGTACATTTGGGCGATTGAATCTATCATGAAGAATTTTGAGTGTGACTTCAGGCTAATGTGAAAGAGCTGTCTTTCTTTCAGTTTGCATCCACCTTTGCCACATCCAGCTGTTAATCATTTCCTCCACAGAAAACAAAGGAAAGACAACAGTTAGAATGCGGGCGTCGATCCCGCTACCTCTCACATGCTAAGCGAGCGCTCTACCATTTGAGCTAATTCCCCTTCGGTTGATGCAGTTTTAGCGCTTCCAAATTAACAAACCATTTCTGACCAAACGATATATTCCTTGATACATAAAAAGGAATAGATCTCACAACTGAAGCTTGTTGGTTTTTATCAGTGTTTTTCAGAGTGGTTGAATGTATCAAGTAGAGTCTTGCGTTCGATCAGTGAGACATGGAAAATTCGTAGTGTTTCATGGTTTGGCAGATTCTTTTTTCTTTCCGATTTTAAACAAATTTGAATTTGCACATAAGTTGGTTTGTCTTTATAAGATGATCATTAAGGCCTCTCACCAGAAGAGCACCTAAAAGATTTCTGAGGAGTGCGGACATCAATCCCACCATATTTTGCCTGGAAAGCAAGCCCTTTATAATTTGACATAGTTTGTCTTCCATATTTGGGTATATTCTGAAGAGATTGTAATAACCCCAACCTTAAATTTGACTTATCCTAAGTGCAATTGCTTTTGTTTCACCCAATTTTAAATCAAACAACCTCAAACATCCCTACATGGTACCACATTTAGATAATAATGATTCTCTTTTTCTGAAAGGAGGATAAATTCATATCCTCTGCACGCGAGGCCATTGTTTCTAATGAGGCTCCAATTTTGAGATCAAAATTATACCAGCTGTAGTTTAAGACGGAATTTTTTATGGTCAAACTTGCAACAGAGAGGACGAGGTGGCCGAGCGGTTAAGGCGATGGACTGCTAATCCATTGTGCTTTGCACGCATGGGTTCGAATCCCATTCTCGTAGGCTTTGCATGTCAAGTTCTCTTCTGGTATGTTAAAATTTCTCATTCAACTACTTACAAGCAGGCTTTTCAAACAATGCTTCTGTCGCAAAATTTTTATTTACCTACACCAAGTACATTTGGGCGATTGAATCTATCTTGAAGAATTTTGAGTGTGACTTCAGGCTAATGTGAAAGAGCTGTCTTTCTTTCAGTTTGCATCCACCTTTGCCACATCCAGCTGTTAATCATTTCCTCCACAGAGGACAAAGGAAAGACAACTGGAGAATGCGGGCGTCGATCCCGCTACCTCTCACATGCTAAGCGAGCGCTCTACCATTTGAGCTAATTCCCCTTCGATTAATATATTATTAGCGCTTCCAAATTAACGAACAATTTCTGACCAAACGATCCATTCCTTGATACATAAAAAGGAATAGATCTCACGACTGAAGCTTGTTGGTTTTTATCAGTGTTTTTCAGAGTGGTTGAATGTATCAAGTAGAGTCTTGCGTTCGATCAGTGAGACATAGAAAATCCGTAGTGTTTCATGGTTTGGCAGATTCTTTTTTCTTTCCGATTTTAAACATATTTGAATTTGCACATTAGTTGGTTTGTCTTTATAAGATGATCATTAAAGCCTCTCACCAGCAGAGCACCTGAAAGATTTCTGAGGAGTGCGGACATCAATCCCGCCACATTTTGCCTGGAAAGCAAGCCCTTTATAATTTGACAAAGTTTTTCTTCCATATTTGGGTATATTCTGAAGAGATTGTAATAACCCCAACCTTAAATTTGACTTATCCTAAGTGCAATTGCTTTTGTTTCGCCCAATTTTAAATCAAACAACCTCAAACATCCCTACCTGGTACCACATTTAGATAATAATGATTCCATTTTTGTGAAAAGAGGATAAATTCATATCCTCTGCACGCAAGGCCATTGTATCTAATGAGGCTCCAATTTTGAGATCAAAATTATACCAGCTGTAGTTTAAGACGGAATTTTTTTATGGTCAAACTTACGAGAGAGGCCGAGGTGGCTGAGCGGTTAAGGCGATGGACTGCTAATCCATTGTGCTTTGCACGCATGGGTTCGAATCCCATTCTTGTCGGCTTTGCATGTCAAGTTCTGTTCTGGTTTGTTAAAATTACTCATTCCACTTCTTACAAGCAGGCTTTTCAAACAACGGTTCTGTCGCAAAATTTTTTTTTGCCTACACCAAGTTCATTGGGGCGATTGAATCTATCATGAAGAATTTTGAGTGTGACTTCAGGCTAATGTGAAAGAGCTGTCTTTCTTTCAGTTTGCATCCACCTTTGCCACATCCAGCTGTTAATCATTTCCTCCACAGAGGACAAAGGAAAGACAACTGGAGAATGCGGGCGTTGATCCCGCTACCTCTCACATGCTAAGCGAGCGCTCTACCATTCGAGCTAATTCCCCTTCAATTCATGTATTATTAGCGCTTCCAAATTAACGAACCATTTTTGACCAAACGATCCATTCCTTGATACATAAAAAGGAATAGATCTCACAACTGAAGCTTGTTGGTTTTTATCAGTGTTTTTCAGAGTGGTTGAATGTATCAAGTAGAGTCTTGCGTTCGATCAGTGAGACATAGAAAATCCGTAGTGTTTCATGGTTTGGCAGATTCTTTTTTCTTTCCGATTTTAAACATATTTGAATTTGCACATTAGTTGGTTTGTCTTTATAAGATGATCATTAAAGCCTCTCACCAGCAGAGCACCTGAAAGATTTCTGAGGAGTGCGGACATCAATCCCGCCACATTTTGCCTGGAAAGCAAGCCCTTTATAATTTGACAAAGTTTTTCTTCCATATTTGGGTATATTCTGAAGAGATTGTAATAACCCCAACCTTAAATTTGACTTATCCTAAGTGCAATTGCTTTTGTTTCGCCCAATTTTAAATCAAACAACCTCAAACATCCCTACATGGTACCACATTTAGATAATAATGATTCTCTTTTTGTGAAAGGAGGATAAATTCATATCCTCTGCACGCAAGGCCATTGTATCTAATGAGGCTCCAATTTTGAGATCAAAATTATACCAGCTGTAGTTTAAGACGGAATTTTTTATTGTCAAACTTGCAACAGAGAGGACGAGGTGGCTGAGCGGTTAAGGCGATGGACTGCTAATCCATTGTGCTTTGCACGCATGGGTTCGAATCCCATTCTCGTCGGCTTTGCATGTCAAGTTCTCTTGTGGTTAGTTAAAATTTCTCATTCAAGTACTTACAAGCAGGCTTTTCAAACAATGCTTCTGTCGCAGATTTTTTATTTGCCTACACAAAGTACATTTGGGCGATTGAATCTATCATGAAGAATTTTGAGTGTGACTTCAGGCTAATGTGAAAGAGCTGTCTTTCTTTCAGTTTGCATCCACCTTTGCCACATCCAGCTGTTAATCATTTCCTCCACAGAAAACAAAGGAAAGACAACAGTTAGAATGCGGGCGTCGATCCCGCTACCTCTCACATGCTAAGCGAGCGCTCTACCATTTGAGCTAATTCCCCTTCGATTAATATATTATTAGCGCTTCCAAATTAACGAACAATTTCTGACCAAACGATCCATTCCTTGATACATAAAAAGGAATAGATCTCACGACTGAAGCTTGTTGGTTTTTATCAGTCTTTTTCAGAGTGGTTGAATGTATCAAGTAGAGTCTTGCGTTCGATCAGTGAGACATGGAAAATCCGTAGTGTTTCATGGTTTGGCAGATTCTTTTTTCTTTCCGATTTTAAACAAATTTGAATTTGCACATTAGTTGGTTTGTCTTTATAAGATGATCATTAAAGCCTCTCACCAGAAGAGCACCTAAAAGATTTCTGAGGAGTGCGGACATCAATCCCGCCACATTTTGCCTGGAAAGCAAGCCCTTTATAATTTGACAAAGTTTTTCTTCCATATTTGGGTATATTCTGAAGAGATTGTAATAACCCCAACCTTAAATTTGACTTATCCTAAGTGCAATTGCTTTTTTTTTTCCCAATTTTAAATCAAACAACCTCAAACATCCCTACATGGTACCACATTTAGATAATAATGATTCCATTTTTGTGAAAGGAGGATAAATTCATATCCTCTGCACGCGAGGCCATTGTTTCTAATGAGGCTCCAATTTTGAGATCAAAATTATACCAGCTGTAGTTTAAGACGGAATTTTTTATGGTCAAACTTGTGACAGAGAGGACGAGGTGGCCGAGCGGTTAAGGCGATGGACTGCTAATCCATTGTGCTTTGCACGCATGGGTTCGAATCCCATTCTCGTTGGCTTTGCATGTCAAGTTCTCTTCTGGTTTGATAAAATTTCTCATTCAACTACTTACAAGCAGGCTTTTCAAACAATGCTTCTGTCGCAGAATTTTTATTTGCCTACACCAAGTACATTTGGGCAATTGAATCTATCGTGAAGAATTTTGAGTGTGACTTCAGGCTAATGTGAAAGAGCTGTCTTTCTTTCAGTTTGCATCCACCTTTGCCACATCCAGCTGTTAATCATTTGCTCCACAGAGGACAAAGGAAAGACAACTGGAGAATGCGGGCGTCGATCCCGCTACCTCTCACATGCTAAGCGAGCGCTCTACCATTTGAGCTAATTCCCCTTCGGTTGATGCAGTTTTAGCGCTTTCAAATTAACAAACCATTTCTGACCAAACGATATATTCCTTGATACATAAAAAGGAATAGATCTCACAACTGAAGCTTGTTGGTTTTTATCAGTGTTTTTCAGAGTGGTTGAATGTATCAAGTAGAGTCTTGCGTTCGATCAGTGAGACATGGAAAATTCGTAGTGTTTCATGGTTTGGCAGATTCTTTTTTCTTTCCGATTTTAAACAAATTTGAATTTGCACATAAGTTGGTTTGTCTTTATAAGATGATCATTAAGGCCTCTCACCAGAAGAGCACCTAAAAGATTTCTGAGGAGTGCGGACATCAATCCCACCATATTTTGCCTGGAAAGCAAGCCCTTTATAATTTGACATAGTTTGTCTTCCATATTTGGGTATATTCTGAAGAGATTGTAATAACCCCAACCTTAAATTTGACTTATCCTAAGTGCAATTGCTTTTGTTTCACCCAATTTTAAATCAAACAACCTCAAACATCCCTACATGGTACCACATTTAGATAATAATGATTCTCTTTTTCTGAAAGGAGGATAAATTCATATCCTCTGCACGCGAGGCCATTGTTTCTAATGAGTCTCCAATTTTGAGATCAAAATTATACCAGCTGTAGTTTAAGACGGAATTTTTTATGGTCAAACTTGCAACAGAGAGGACGAGGTGGCCGAGCGGTTAAGGCGATGGACTGCTAATCCATTGTGCTTTGCACGCATGGGTTCGAATCCCATTCTCGTAGGCTTTGCATGTCAAGTTCTCTTCTGGTATGTTAAAATTTCTCATTCAACTACTTACAAGCAGGCTTTTCAAACAATGCTTCTGTCGCAAAATTTTTATTTACCTACACCAAGTACATTTGGGCGATTGAATCTATCTTGAAGAATTTTGAGTGTGACTTCAGGCTAATGTGAAAGAGCTGTCTTTCTTTCAGTTTGCATCCACCTTTGCCACATCCAGCTGTTAATCATTTCCTCCACAGAGGACAAAGGAAAGACAACTGGAGAATGCGGGCGTCGATCCCGCTACCTCTCACATGCTAAGCGAGCGCTCTACCATTTGAGCTAATTCCCCTTCGATTAATATATTATTAGCGCTTCCAAATTAACGAACAATTTCTGACCAAACGATCCATTCCTTGATACATAAAAAGGAATAGATCTCACGACTGAAGCTTGTTGGTTTTTATCAGTCTTTTTCAGAGTGGTTGAATGTATCAAGTAGAGTCTTGCGTTCGATCAGTGAGACATGGAAAATCCGTAGTGTTTCATGGTTTGGCAGATTCTTTTTTCTTTCCGATTTTAAACAAATTTGAATTTGCACATTAGTTGGTTTGTCTTTATAAGATGATCATTAAAGCCTCTCACCAGAAGAGCACCTAAAAGATTTCTGAGGAGTGCGGACATCAATCCCGCCACATTTTGCCTGGAAAGCAAGCCCTTTATAATTTGACAAAGTTTTTCTTCCATATTTGGGTATATTCTGAAGAGATTGTAATAACCCCAACCTTAAATTTGACTTATCCTAAGTGCAATTGCTTTTTTTTTTCCCAATTTTAAATCAAACAACCTCAAACATCCCTACATGGTACCACATTTAGATAATAATGATTCCATTTTTGTGAAAGGAGGATAAATTCATATCCTCTGCACGCGAGGCCATTGTTTCTAATGAGGCTCCAATTTTGAGATCAAAATTATACCAGCTGTAGTTTAAGACGGAATTTTTTATGGTCAAACTTGTGACAGAGAGGACGAGGTGGCCGAGCGGTTAAGGCGATGGACTGCTAATCCATTGTGCTTTGCACGCATGGGTTCGAATCCCATTCTCGTTGGCTTTGCATGTCAAGTTCTCTTCTGGTTTGATAAAATTTCTCATTCAACTACTTACAAGCAGGCTTTTCAAACAATGCTTCTGTCGCAGAATTTTTATTTGCCTACACCAAGTACATTTGGGCAATTGAATCTATCGTGAAGAATTTTGAGTGTGACTTCAGGCTAATGTGAAAGAGCTGTCTTTCTTTCAGTTTGCATCCACCTTTGCCACATCCAGCTGTTAATCATTTGCTCCACAGAGGACAAAGGAAAGACAACTGGAGAATGCGGGCGTCGATCCCGCTACCTCTCACTTGCGCTTACTGTGTTCTGTCAATTTCGCCAAAGTAAGCCCAAAGTAAGCCCAAAGTAAGCCCACAGTAGCCAATCACGTCTCAGTTGAGCTTACTTTTGACCAATCACGTTTCCCCCTTTGGGCTTACTTTGGGCTTACATTTGACCAATCAGCGTTCCTCCCTCCCCTTTCTTACTTTTGACCAATCACTGTTCGTCCTTCCTCTCCGGCGTACTTTGCCGCATTCTGTAGTCCGGCAGTTCTCAACTTTCCATCTATCTCTAAGGTAAGTCGTGTTTTATTCTGTTATTGACCGTAAACTTGTAAGCTTTTCTAGGGTAAATAAATAGCAAAGGGTGTCGCTAAACGTAGTATAAAATGCAAAATATAAAAAGTTAAAAATATCGCCTGATATGCGAGTGTGTGAATGATGAGCGAAGCCGCGCTGTTTTATGATAGCTGGAAAACGGATGGATGGATGGATGGATGGATGGATGGATGGATGGATGGATGATGGATGAATGGATAGATGGATGGATGGATGGATAGATGGAGTAGTGCCAGGAGACAGTTCTGTTTTTAAAAATGTAGCTCGGTAGGTCAACAAACTAATAGAAGTCTAACGTAGCTGTCATGCTACCATACAACGCGAATAAGTGTTAGCATTACAGTTACAGAGTACAGTTAATAAACATCACAGCAATTATCCTAGGCCTGCCGCTGCATGTATTAAAACCCATATGGACAGATATACTGTATGTATGTATTGAAAGTTAGCCTAATGACATTTTACATTGTTGTGATGGGTTGGCGTGACGTCAATGTGGCGTTAATCCACGGATCTGATTAGCTGATTTTAGTTCTGATAGAAAGGAAAATAAATAACCTTAATAAATTCAGCCTGGGAAAGAAGCTCTGGCTGCACCCCCTGCTGTTTGTCACACCTCTGTGTTACAGCAGGTGCGAGGGTGTGGAATAGGGGCGTGGCATGTATGGGAAGACTAACACTTTCCCTCAGCTCTTTGTGCAGCTGCTCTGTGTTTGTTGGTTTAATGGGGGGGGGCAGCCTCTGTTACAGTTGAATTTACACATTTTTTCAAAATTTTCATTCACAGAATGTATGCGTATCCAGCTTTTCGCCGCCAGTCAGCCAGTTCAACCAGACTGCTCATGGCGCCGTCGGAGGAGGCAAAGAGCTTTGGCAGTGTCAGGTCTGGAAGAGCTAAACCCAAAGAGGAGGTGCTGGCAGAGGCCAGCAGCTTTGTCACTGGCCATGGTGGAGACCAAACTGATGACTTTTTAGTACTGGCTCACTGCCAGCTTCAGTTTGGTATGTACCAAGGCCAGAGATTTAGATGGCTCCTGGAGAACAGTCTTGGCTATGCAATATATTTATTGCATAGTATTTCAAATGAAAGAGCACAAGAAACCCCTCTTTCCCAAAACAAACAGCTGTTCCTGCAGTACACTTCCCAAGTCAGAGAGATGACAGAGGAGCTGGAGAAGTATAGGAAGAAGCAGGGCATGCAGGCAAGAGCATGGGAAACTGGAGACTCGGGCTGTTTGATGGTGGAGTTTGGAGATTTTAAGGGCCGCTCCATGAAGGAGGTTTATGAGGAGCAGAGCAGGGAGGCCCAGGCCCTCATTAAGTACCTGCTGAGAGCAGATGCCCGGCCCAACACCAACATGGCCGTGTTCAAGGCATATGTCTGAAGAGACAGACACCTGCCTCCACCTCCCCTGCACCACCAGCAGCCTCCACTTCCCCTGCACCACCTGCAGCCTCCACCTCCCCTGCACCACCTGCAGCCTCCACTTCCCCTGCACCACCGGCAGCCTCCACTTCCCCTGCACCTCCACCTGCAGCCTCCACTTCCTCTGCACCACCGGCAGCCTCCACTTCCCCTGCACCACCGGCAGCCTCCACTTCCCCTGCACCACCTGCAGCCTCCACTTCCCCTGCACCTCCACCTGCAGCCTCCACCTCCTCTGCACCTCCACCTGCAGCCTCCACTTCCTCTGCACCACCTGCAGCCTCCACTTCCTCTGCACCACCTGCAGCCTCCACTTCCCCTGCACCTCCACCTGCAGCCTCCACCTCCTCTGGAATCCAAACTGGCCCATGGAAAACTGCCACTGTGAAAGCGTTGCTGGCACGGAGCAAACATTTGTCTCCCTCACAGCTGGCAAAAAAGCTGACATCACCAGCCAAACCCTGTGAGTAGCAGTTTGAATTTTCCCTCCATCAGTTCTACTTGTGTAGCTTTACCATTTTACAGACTTGTAAAACGCAGAGCCTCCACCTTTTTGCAGCTCCAGCACCACAGTGCCCCTTGCCACCACCTTCAAAAGCCCTGACGGAACACTTGGCCCAACGGCAGCTTTTCCCCTCTGGTAAGTACGCACCATCCTGTGTACATTTGTCTCTGTGCGTTGTTAGCAGCAGGCCTGATGGTTTAAACATTTGTTCTCCAGGCACTTCTGAGGTTGATGATGAGGAACTGGTATCTGCTGCAGAGCAATGTGAAGCACAGCTAAATACAGGTGTGGCATATGACACACATATTGTGAGAATGTTTAGTGACAACACTAAAAAGTATTATTTTGTGGAAAACTTCTGTGTTTTAATATATTTTTCTTCACAATACAGAATTCTATCAACCGGGAAGCATTCTTTGAGTGCACTTCTTCCAAACCTTAAGGATGTACAAAGGTGTCTGTGTATTGTTTTTTGATTTTGCTTCCCCCAGCTCACTTCCACTTAACTCTGCACACCCATGTGCTCTAATACAATCACCTGAATTTAATGGCATTTTTCGCAGTTACACTGCATGCTCCTCTCATTCACGCTTCAGCTCCTCTGAGCCCACAGACGGTGGCCATTCCTTGTTCTAACCATTAGAATCGATTAGTAATCGTAGTCTCTTTACTGTGTCTGTGTGCATGTTTCATATCTGTGGGCATCATTAATACTACTGAATTCATTTTGCATCATTTTACTTGCTCTATTCCATTTAATTGTTACTTTTTTTAACATCATTTCTTGTATTCACAGCTTCATATTTCTTGCATCAGAAAGTGTACACTGGGTTCTTTGCTTCTTAAAACTATTCCTTCAGTTTCTTTCTGTAGTATTTCTGCACTGCGCCTGTTTGTGAGCTGCATTTATGGCATCTTACTATCAAACGCAACGGTTAATCTAATATTGTTTTGCTGCCTGCTTGCCTCGTTTCTCCTTCATCAGCTCTTGCAGCCACTGTGCATCTCGAGGCCGGTGCCGATCCTCCACCAGCAGCGATACCGGGTCTGGTTCTTCATCAGCCACCGGCTGAGCTTCCCAGTCACTGGAAGAGTCAGCTTCCACCTTTCCAGCAGGAGTGGATTCGGCGCACCTTGTTCAAGACCAACCCACAAACCGGTAAGCCGGAGCTGGTGGCTCCGCTGAAGCTTTGGTGGCATCCTCCTCAGCCCCCCCTCATCCACAGCCAGCCTCCCGCCTCACCCGACCAGTTCTTCTGTCGGCCAGTCTTCCTGTGGATGCCCCAGAAGATGTGGCTGTTTCCTCTCGTCTGTGTCCGTCCAGCCTGTGGCAAGCGCAGACTAACAGCAGCAGGGCTGTACCAAACGGTGCGCAAGGTGTTGGACATTGACGGGTGGTATGACCTTGCCACTGAGTACCTGGAGTGCAAAGGCTGCTCTAAAAAGTATCCTGCTTGGTCCGAGGACATCTTAGGCCAGCTGGATATGGGCCACCGCAGCCAGTTTCCAGCTTTGCTTACATACAGGTCATTCATAATGAATGTTAACCATTATGAGGTGCTTGCATTTGAGTTGTTATTGACATTACACTCTTTCCTTCCCTTAGATACTCATGTGACATCCGGGTGCTGAGGATGATGAGGGAGAGGACGATGGGCAACAGTGTGACTCAGCTGTACAAAAAGCTGCTGGAACAACACAGCGAAACACGGATGCAGCGTGTCCTGCAGTACCTCACAGCTTGTGAACCATTCACAAGGTCCTCTGTAGTGCGCCCCCCTGCATTCGCTGAGCCTCCCCTCTTACCTGCGCTTCCCAAGCCCAAGTGGCTGTTAGCCGTGTATGCCAGGGATGTTCTTGGGCGACTTCATGAGGTCAAAGCCAAAATCACCAGCATCTTTGGCTCTGTCCTCAAGATGGACTCCACGAAAAAGGTATCACAGCTCTGTTTATAAGCAGAATTTTGAGTGTATACATAATGAATACAGATTTGAACTCTTTTTTTTTTCTAATCTTTATCTTTTCTGCATAGGTCACCAAGAAACTTGCTGGTGCTGCTGCAGGTACAGCTGCCTGGTGCACGAATGTGGGCAACGAGCACGGTCAGGTTCTTGTCTCGGTCCTGACAGCCGGCGAGGGACAAGCACTGGACGCGATGGCAGCTGGCCTGATGAAGCGGTACAGTGTGGCAGGAGAGGCGCCACCCAGAATGATGTACGTGGACAGAGACTGCTGCAGTCAGCATGGCCCTTGTCGGGTGAAGGCCATGTTTTCAGAGTGGGATGGGCTTCAGGTGCGCCTTGATATCTGGCATTTCATGCGGCGGTTTGCTGCAGGCGTCACAACTGAGGCCCATCTCATGTACAGCATCTTCATGGCACGCCTGTCCACGTGCATTTTTGAGTGGGATCCGGAAGATGTTGCTGCTCTGCGCCGTGCCAAGGAGGGTGAGCTGGCAGCAAAGAGGATCGGCCACATCTCGGAGGAGGCGCTGACCACTCGTATTACCCGGAGGGAGTTGGCGCTGCACTGCAGGAGGAGGACCAGAGGGGTGGAGGAGACCACCAGACTGATTGGCTCACTGATCAGTCTGTTTGACAGTGTAAGTGGGAAGGACACTCTGGGCGTTCCTCTGCTGGACCATGAACGGATCCAGCAGATATGGCAGGAGCAGAGGAAACATGTGGGCTGCATCCAAGACCCAGAGGACTTCCCACTTTACATCAGGACAGGCACCCTGAAGAAAGGCGGTGTGGAGCTGTGCTGCTACAGGTGTGCCCGTGGCTCCACCTCCCTGGAGTCCTTCCACCTCCACCTGAACAGATTTATTCCAGGTATTGCCTACATATGGGTTACTACCTATTTTGTCTCAATGTGTGGTTGTAAAGACAATTATTTTTTAACATAATTCTATGACAGGTTACAGATCCTTCACAGCATATGTATGTCATATGTAGTGAATATCTTGTACGAATGTGACAAACGCTTCTTTGTTTATTTCCCTTCAGGAACCAGTGCCAGTGATGCGCATTTCCAGGCGTATCTCCTTGAAGGGGTGATGCGCTGGAATGATGACCGGATGGAGGACGCCGTCAAAGGAGCACCTGCTTTCCGCGCTTACAGCAGCGCTCTGAGAGAGGCAGTGGACCAGGTCAGCCAAAGGGTGCTCGGGAGATGCTGGGATGAGCGTTATCGCACGCCTGGAGCATACACAGGCAAGAAATAATGCCCCATTCAACATGAAAAAGAACAGCGGGATTAATGTGACCTTTAATAACACTATTTATTAATCAGTTAAACCTTTAATGTATTAAAGGCAGCGGGAAGAGAAAGTGTAGCTGCAGTCCAGGTGAAGACAAACTGTTAGATAGATGTAAGGTGAAATATTAATTACTTTCTGTTTTATGTGTTGTTTCTGTAGGTGAGTTGCTGGGAATGGAGTACTTGTACAGCCAGACCGGCAACACACTGACTCCTGTGCTCCAGAGCCCAGAGGAGGAGGACAGGCTGGTGGAGGCAGTCAGCGATGAGGACGTACGGGATGAGGGGTTTGAAGAGGAGACCTTCAACGACATCACCATTCCTGAGCTCCACGAGGATGACCTCTCCCGTGATCTGGAGAACAGGCCCTCATCGCTGATGACGAGTCCTCAGGCCTCACCACCTCAGGCCCCTCCATCACCTGCTGACCTGCCGTCCACGTCACATGACGGGGGACAACATGCTGTCGCTGGCCCTTCAGCGCTTCCTGACACTTCTCAGGTAAGACACATTACTGGCTATTTCAATCTAATGACATTTTATTTCATATATATTACTATTAATCAATTCATTTATTAGGGAGCAGTCTTCGGACCAGATGGGATCGCTGGGTGGGACAAGGTCCAGGATCTGGCGGGTTACCTGGTGGGTCTCCGTGAGGCTTCTTACCTCACTGAGCTGCAGGTAACCCAGGTCATCCAGCTGTGGACAGCTCTCCCTGAAGGAGACAAAGAGCGGGTCAACTACCAGCCTCGTCATCAGCCCAGACTGACAAGTGGCCGTTTTAAGGCTCCTAAGCGGTCTGGAGTCACGCCGGGTGTGGAGAGTGTCAAGCGCTGCTTGATTGGACATCCTGGGGGGCCAGCGCAGTGGCCCAGCACCAGCCGCTTGGTGGAGGCAATGTGCGCACGGCTGTGCACTTTGCACAAGACCACCACCAAGAAGGCTGGAGTTTCCACCCCCAGATGGACCAAGATACTCTGCGACTACCACCACATCCGGGACCTCGTGCTCAACAGTCCGCGGGTTCTGGCTGAGACGATGATCCAGCTCTTTGAGCTAAATCAGAGGACACTCATTCAATGGTAGGTCAGGCACATTATTCACCTCAAATTGACTGAAGAGCTCTCTAATGAATACATATCTAACAAAACTGGTCTTCTCTCAGGTTTCAACGGCGACAGAAGAGCCAGGAGAAGAGTGTCCTTTCTCAGGGAATGACTGCAACCAACCCGATTCCTCTGGCACCCGACCAGCTTCCACCACCCAAGGAGAAGCTGGGGCTCCTTCCCTCCACATCTGGCCCCAGGCATGAGTTTGTCCTCCCTCCAAATCTGGAAGGACAGGCTCCTGTTCTGCGGCCAGGCCGACGGCCCGCTGCTGCCACCAGGGTGCAATTGATTTTACCCACCTCCACGGCACCAGACACTGAGCAGCCCGTGCAGTTCATAATGCTGACAGCGCCTGGTGCCTCAGCACCCACTGCAGGCCCAGCTCCTCCCATTCTGCCCCCTGCTGCTCCTGTGTCCCGGTTCACAGAGAGGAACAGGCGCCGGCGGGCTCTCCAGGAGGAGAGTGGAGTCCAAAAAAGGAAATATGTCAGAGCAGTCGGCTACAACACCTGCAGCCAGTGTGGGCACCCAAAGACTAAAGAGTTCGGGCACAGTCGTCACGGCAATAAGACATTTTGCTCACGTGCCTCGAACGGCAAAACTCTGGAAGAGTGGCTGGCAGAACAGAGACCAGCAAAATAAATCTGTTTCTCTTGTAAATATTGTATATTGTGTGCTATAGTATGTATATATTTTTTCTGTACAGATTTTTTAACTTAGTGTACAGTTTTTTTACTTGTGTGTATAGTTTCACTACAAAGTGTGCCTTTTAACCGTGAGTATAATGGCAATAAAGACTCTTTATTCTTCTTGATTCTTAAATATTTGTTTATTTTACATTTTGTTCATCTACATTAGATCTGATTGTACCAAAATTTAAGACTCATCATCTGTACATCATCAAGAAAGCTCCATATTACTCCATATACCAGCTCCCACAGTCTTTGAAGACACTTTATTGTTATCATTATTATACAGAAACAGAAATAAACATGACAAGTCATTAGGGGGGCATGTGATATTAAATCCACAGCAATGCTCTTCATAATAAACACAAAATTATAAGTATGAATCAATACAATGACGTGACACTGCTATGGCATCAGGCACACTTATTATCATTATGGCTATTGTTATTGTTATTATAATAACAATAAACAGATAAGCATTAATGGTCATTGGGAGCATATAACCCTAAAGCTAAAGCCATGTTCTTAGTAATACACAAAATAAGTATTAATTAATACAATGGTCATAAATCGCGATCGGATTTCTGATCGCGAGGGCGCATCACAGCTCTGTCCGGCACATATCTGGTTCGCATCTAACTCGCGGCAGGTGAGTCCATTGACATAGTATTCAAAATCTTCCATAATGCACAGAGATATCGCCTGGATAAAGCTGCATGGAAAAATGTCTCTGATATTTAATTAATCTGTATTTTCTGCGTCTTTTCACTTGCGTTGACGGGCTCAAAGATCGGCTCCCTTCCTATGCTAAGCGAGCGCTCTACCATTTGAGCTAATTCCCCTTTAATTGTTGCTTTCTTAGCGCTTCCAAATTAACGACCATTTCTGACCAAACGATCCATTCCTTGATACATCAAAAGTAATAGATCTTACAACTGAAACTTGTTGGTTTTTCTCAGAGTGATTTTCAGAGTGGTTGAATGTATCAAGTAGAGTCTTGCGTTCGATCAGTGAGACATGGAAAATCTGTGGTGTTTCATGGTTTTGCAGATTCTTATTTCTTTCCCTTTTTAAACAAATTTGAATTTGCACATTAGTTGGTTTGCCTTTATAAGATGATCATTAAGGCCTCTCACCAGAAGAGCACCGAAAAGATTTCTGAGGAGTGTGGACATAAATCCCGCCACATTTTACCTGGAAAGCAAGCCCTTTATAATTTGACCTAATTTGCCTTCCACATTTGGGTATATACTGAAGAGATTGTAATAACCCCAACCCTAAATTTGACTTGTCCAAAGTGCAATTGATTTTGTTTCGCCCATTTTTAAATCAAACAACCTCAAACATCCCTACATGAAACCACATTTAGATAATAACGATTCTATTTTTGTGAAAGGAGGATGAATTCATACCCTCTAAACGAAAGGCCATTGTATCTAATGAGGCTCCAATGTTGAGATCAAAATTATACCAGCTGTAGTTTAAGACGAAAATTTTTATGTTTAAACTAACACGCGAGAGGACAAGGTGGCCGAGTGGTTAAGGCTAGGCGTCCACTATTCCGGCACGTCAACGTAACTCGCCGGATTGGATGCCTAGTCCAATGCCGAGTGTGACTTCAGGCTAATGTGAAAGAGCTGTCTTTCTTTCAGTTTGCACCCACCTTTGCCAAATCCAGCTGTTCATCATTTCCTCCACAGAGCACAAAAACAAAGGAAAGACGAGTGAAGAATGCGGGCGTCGATCCCGCTACCTCTCACATGCTAAGCGAGCGCTCTACCATTTGAGCTAATTCCCCTTTTTTTTTTTAAACTTTTTTTTTTTAAACTTTTTTTCATTTGAGAGAATGAGCATAGATCAAAGTTATTCAACATACATATTTTTCTCATTTTTTTATCCCCTTTCTTCCCCCCACCCCACCATGCTGTCGATACAAAAAAAAAGCTGAATAATAAAAATAAACAGTGACTGAAGTGTTACACTAGAAAAAAGTTACAGACATGAAAATATACAAGATTAAAATAATAAAGACAGTAATGATACAAAATAAAAATAAAAATAAATAAATGAATAGGATAATAATAAATAAATTTTTTTTTTTAAAAATTTAAAAAAAGAAAGGAAATAAAGAAAAAGTGGATATTCAGGACAGTACCAGTAGGCTATTTGCTTTATTTAATTGTCACTACACAGGTCTTCTGAGGTCTCTGAGTCTTCATTCCCGTTTACTTTTCAGTCATGTGGGAGGGCTTCAAGCTTTTCAAAATAAGATAAAAGTGGGGTCCAAGTTTCATGGAATTTTTGGGTCGATCCTCTAATGCAATATTTTATCTTTTCTAATTTAAGGAATAGAGTCAGGTCTTTCAACCAGGAGGAGGCTTTGGGTGGATGTGCTGATTTCCACTCAAGTAGGATTCTTCTCCGGGCAAGGAGAGTTGAAAAAGCAAGCACATTTTTAATTTTATTTGTCATTGGTATACCCTCCCCTGGGACTCCAAATATAGCCATTTCAGCACTGGTTTGGATATCTCTGTTAAAAGCTTCAGATAACGTTTGAAATATCGTAGTCCAAAAATTATATAGTTTATTACAGGACCAGAACATATGGGCCAAGTCGGCCTTCGCTATATGACAACGCTCACATGTTTCACTGACATTCGGATAGATCTTAGAGAGTCTGACTTTACTATAATGGATACGATGGAGAACCTTGAACTGAATTAAGCCAAGGCGAGCACACGAGGTTGTCCCATTTACTCTATATAATGCACTATCCCAGGTTGCATCGGAGATATCTATTCCAAGTTCTCCTACCCAATCTGCTCTGATCCTGTCAAGTGTCACTTTGTTAAGTGATGTGATACTATTATAAAGTTTTGAGATAAGACCTCTACGGTGCGTGGGAATTTGCAAAATGATATCTATTCCTTTTTTCGGAGGTAAGTTAGGGAAACATGGGCTACTGGTACGAACAAACTGGCGAATCTGAAAATAGCGGAAAAGGTTAGAGCGCTGTAAGTTAAATTTGGTGGCGAGAGCATCAAAAGTAGCAAAAGTTCCATCTATATAGAGGTCACTAAATTTGCTTAAGCCTACCCTCTGCCACTGAAGAAAGACAGGATCTAATTTGGCTGGGAGAAAGAAATGATTATTGCAGATGGGACTATAAAGAGAGAAGTCTGTCAGATTAAAATTTTGTCTGAATTGTGACCAAATTTTTAAGGTGGAAATTACAATAGGACATGAGGAGTATTGTTTATGAGAGAGGGGGAGCTTTGAGGTAAATAATGCAGGGAGGGATGATGATATACAGGCATTAATTTCTCGTTGGCACCAATCAACATTTGGTTTCTGAATCCAATAAACAATTTTTTGTAGGTTTGCTGCCCAATACTAATACATCAGATTGGGTAGAGCCATACCCCCTTCTGCCTTATGTCTCTGAAGGAATACCTTACGAATTCTTGGATGTTTGCTACCCCATAAAAATGGCGACAGCAATTTATCAACAAGTCTGAAAAAAGACTTTGGGAGGAAGACTGGAATACTCTGAAAGAGGTATAAAAACCTCGGCAATATGTTCATTTTTATACATGCTATTTTACCTGCTAAGGATAGGTTTAGAACACTCCACTTCTGAAGATCACAATTAAGATTATTAATCAGGGGAGTAAAATTTTTGTCATACAGACTAGAGAATGAGCGGGTAACATTGATTCCCAGATATCTAAATCCTGATTTAGAGAGAGGGAAAGGCAGATCCGTTTCTGCAATTTGGAGGGCTAGGTTATTGATTGGAAAACATTCACTCTTTAAAAAGTTTAATTTATATCCTGAGAACCTGTCGAACCTGCGCAACATGTTGACAATGTCAGGGGCAGATGACACTGGGTCTGAGATGTAAAGCAATAGGTCGTCCGCGTATAAGGATACTCTGTGTTCTAACTGTTTTCTGTGTATTCCCTTAAGGCGTTGTGAGGTTTTCAACATAATAGATAATGGTTCGATAGCTAGAGCGAAGAGAAGTGGACTAAGAGGACAACCCTGCCTGGTACCCCTGGACAGCGAGAAGGACTTAGAACACAATTTATTAGTAATTACACTTGCTTTTGGTGATGCATATAACAGTTGTATCCAAGATATAAGTTTGGGCCCACATCCAAATTTTCCCAGCACTGCAAATAAATAGGGCCACTCAACCCGATCGAATGCTTTTTCCGCATCCAGGGAGACAACCACCTCGGGAGTCTCCAAGGATGCGGAAGAGTGAACAACACTGAGGAGCCTGCGTATATTAGAAAAAGAATGGCGACCTCCAATAAAGCCTGTCTGATCTGGCAAAATTATGTCCATCATAACAGAATCCAGTCTAATAGCAAGAAGTTTGGCTAGTATCTTAACATCTCCATTCAGAAGGGATATGGGCCTATAGGAGCCACAATCAGCTGCATTTTTGCCAGATTTTAACAAAAGTGTAATATTAGCTTCCGTGAGGGTTTGTGGCAGGGCTCCCTGATTCAGTGAGTGGTTGAACATTTCAAGTAGCAACGGGGCTAATTTGGAGGAAAATCTCTTGTAAAATTCGACTGGGTAGCCGTCTGGTCCGGGGGCCTTGCCACTTTGCATTGCTGAAATAGAACTGATGACTTCATTAAGTGTAATGGGTTTATCCAAATCTGACATCTTGTCAGGATTAATAGAGGGGGCATCTAAATTATCCAAAAAATTTAACATGTCCGAATTATCCTCTGGGAATTCAGATGTGTATAAGTTTGAATAAAAAGTCTTAAAAATATTATTAATTTCAATAGGGTCGACTGTTAGCTCATCAAAGGGTTTCTTGACCTGTGGAATGAGCTGAGCTGCCGATCTACATTTTAGTTGATGGGCTAAAAGACGGCCTGCCTTTTCACCATGCTCGTATATAAAACCTCAAGACCTGAGCAGATATTGTTCCGTTTCCTGGGTTGATACTAGGTTGTATTGCATTTGTAAGCCCAGTCTTTCTTTATACAGTTCAGGGGAGGGTGATGTGGAGTGTCTGCGATCTAAATCAAGCATTGCGTCTATGAGTTGTTTCTGCTTTGATTTCCTGGATTTGTTACGTGCTGCTGTGTAAGAAATAATTTCACCTCTAATTACCACTTTCAGTGTCTCCCACAAGATAGACGGTGTTATTGAGTCTGATTTATTTGTCAGTAAGAAATTATCTATGGCGGTGGATATCAATTGGTAAAAGTTTTCATCTGCCAGTAAAGTTGAGTCCAATCTCCAACTGGGACGCTGAGCTTGATTAAGGGGAAAGTCTAAATCCAGTAATACTGGCGAGTGATCTGACTCTACAATAGCTGAATATTCACTTTTCCTAACGAGGGGTAGAAGGGTTTTATCAATAAAAAAAATAATCAATTCTCGAATATACATGTGAGAAGAATGAAAACTCCTTATTACGTGGGAAAAGAAAACGCCATGGGTCCACACAGCCCGTCTCATTCATAAATGTAGATAGAGCATGAGCCATCTTGGATGGGGACACCGACTTGGAGCTAGATCGATCCAAGGTCGGATCCATAACGCAGTTTAAGTCACCACCAAGGATCAAACGGTGAGAATTAATGTTAGGTAAAACAGAGATGAGCTTGGATACAAAACTGGTATCATCCCAATTAGGCGCATATATACAAGCAAGTGCAACTTAAATATTAAAGAGGGAGCCGGTCACTATGACAAATCGGCCCTGTGGGTCTGATATGGACTCCTTAAGAGTAAACTGTACACTTTTATGAATTAATATCGCCGTTCCTCTTGCCCTGGTATTGAATTGTGAATGGTAAAGTTGTCCTACCCATGGCTTTTTAAGTTTCATATGGTCTGCTTTTACCAAATGTGTTTCTTGTAAGAATGCTATCTCTGTTTTTAATTTTTTTTTAGGTGGGCAAGAATTTTGGCCCGTTTCACCGGCCCTCTCATGCCTTTAACATTCCAGCTCTAAAGCGAACTGCTGAACCTCCCATTCTTGTGCTGCTGCTTGATAAGTCAGTCATAGTTGTTAAATTTTATGGCCGTCCTGACCCAGTGACCTCATCTGAAAACCCATCATACAACCACATGTTGTCTTATCCACAAAACCAAATAGAATAAAGTAAAAAAACAAACACAAATTAATTAACCCTGATACGACAGCACTGAACTTGAACTCCATTAGAACCCATCCTAACTGTGCCTTCGCTTCCCCAACTGAAGCGAACTGCTGTTCCTTATATAACTCGTAGATCTCCCGATAGACCATCCAACCAGTATTATTATGGAGATTATATTGATCGTTTTTTGCAGCTGCACTTCGCTTGGCCTTGGCGCCACCTGTTGGTTTGCGAAAAAAAAGTAATAAAAAGTCTTCACGTATTTATTTGAAGTACCACAGATACACTTTTTATTTATAGAAAATATAAACACAAGCTAATGTCAGGTAACAATGAGGTGATGTGATTTTTAACAGGTACAGGTGAGTTAACAATTGGTCGGTATTTTGTCTTTACAGGTAGTGAAATAATATTAATACAGAATAATTGTTAAAATCAGGTGAAGTAATCTTATCTAGGTCAGCTGACTTTGTATGTACAGACTAAAGTAAAAGTGAGTTAACAATAGTTAAGTATTTTGTCTACACAGGGATATTTATAGCCTTGGCAGCAGTGGCGGCTGCTGACTTTTAAAAAACAGGGGAAGCCCATATTACGCTTGGCTAAAAGCATGTCAACTACATTTGGTGTTGCTAACTGCTTAGCTGCGAGCATAGCCGCCATTGTGACAAAACTACTAGCCAACACGACAAACAAATGCACAACAGGAATATGATTGACAAAACTTCTAAACAACAAGGATGTGTTTCTTATTTACAGTGTAATATTTACAAAAGTGTATGTGTGTGAGGATGGAAATGGAAACCATGGGAAATGAGTGAAACTCCGACAGCACTTTCACAGACAACCAGTCTCTTTCGTATCCGCTTTTGGACTGAAGTTCCAGCGTGCTTCTCCCCGCTTAAAAGTTCGGCTGCCAAAGAATCTCTCATGATGGACAAACGCTAACTCCAATCATCACGACACAGCCCCTCATATTGACACGCCCACGTCTAATCTACCCCCAGAGACGCCGGGCTTCCAGAAGTGATGAGTTTTTGTCGATTTAGCCAATGATGACCTAGAATTGTAGAAAAAAAACTTGACTCTCCCGCCCCCTCCTGAAGCCGGGCAGCCCCGGCTCGGAAGCTCGGCTGTTACTGGCGGCTTCATAACATGATTTCCTCAGTGAACGGCGGCGATTTCAGAACAAATCACTTCATTAAGCTACAGGACAACATGTTCTAGTTATGAAAGTAAATGCAGTATTGGGCATATCAACCCTGAACATTCTCTCCATGAGACTGTTATCGGAAAACAGAGTCTCTTCAGTCAAAGGCTTCTTCAGTTTGGATGCAAAACGGACCGCTACAGGAAATCTTTCCTGCCCACAGCCATCAGCATCTATAATAACTCCTTGATTTAATTTAGTTACATCAACATTTAATTTCCCTCTGGGATAAATAAAGTATTTTTGAATTTGAATTTGAATCTTGTGTTTTGTGAATAACTGTTTTATCGTCAATTTAACATTGAAGATGTAGCAATTTCGCCAGAGAATGGGAGAGGCTGCCCGGCTTCCCCTGTTGTCTCTGAATAGCCGCGGCTGCTTGGCAGGTTCTATTCCAGTTACAGCCAGCCTCAGAAACTGATGCAGGTGTTGGTCTGAGAGTCTTAGAATAGATTTTAAAAGTCTGCTCATGGTTTACGAATCCCAGAATGGTTTAGGCCCAAAATCCATCTGTGACATGTTCAGAGAATATAAAGCCAGCAGAGCTCTTAGATCCAAGGACTCAGGTCAGCTGGTCCAGTTCAGAGTCCAGACTAAACATGGAGAAGCAGCATTTAGCTGTTATGCTGCAAACAAGTGGAACAAACTGCCAGTGGAGATTAAACTTTCACCAAATGGAGAGTTTTAAATCCAGGTTAAAAACATTTCTTTTCTCATGTGTCTATGCATGAAATCTGCACGATATCTTTGAACTTATCTGGACTGTTGCTTGTTTTTAAATTCATTTTAATTATTTTATTTGTTTCTCTTTATATTCTTTTATGTATTTTAATGCTTCATCCACTCCCTGCTGCAATGCTTTTATTTTATGTGAAGCACTTTGAATTGTTTTGTACATGAAATGTGCTATATAAATAAATTTGATTTGATTGGATTTGATCTTGATCTAATCTAATTATTTATCAGCTTCATGATAGAAAAAGTTTGCTCACAGATATATGTGCTCCCAAAAACTGTGGACATCTTCATTGCATGCTTTCTTATGTTGGGGTAGGACTCGTTTGGGAAGCATAGTACTTTATGAGACAGCTGGGGTTGAATGCGTCTTTCAGCACATCACAGGTCTGCAACTCAGCCAGTTCAAACTGAAGAGAAGGCAGGGTGTCATTAATGTCGGCAGCAAAAGGGTTCTGGAATACGTAAATTTCTTTAACGTGGTCATGAAGCTCACGGAACCGCACACTGAACTCCGCCCTCAGCGTTTCCAGTGCGTCCTTGCACTTCTCGGTTGGGAACGGGACCGCTGGTTTCTCAGCTGAGAGGTTTCGAGTAGCAGGGAGATTGGTGAAGTCTTGTTTTTGCACTTGTCCAACAAGCAGCGCCAGTTTAACCTCAAATGCTTTGATGTGGGAGTACAGGTCACAGATTAGTTTCCCCTTGCCCTGCAGCTGTATATTGAGGCCGTTTAAATTTCCTGTCACATCTGTTAAAAAGGCGAGGTCCCATTTCCATTCTGCGTCGATCAGCTCTGGGACAGTTTTTCCCTTTGTCAGGAGAAAGGCGTTGATTTTGGGCAGTAAGTCGTAAAAATGCTTCAAAACTCTGCCCCGGCTTAACCATCGGACTTTAGTGTGGTAAAGCACGTCTCCATGGGCAGACTCCAGCTCGCAGAGAAAAACTTGGAACTGCCTGTGTTTAAGTTGGTTTGCTTTAGTTTATGCAGACACAACTACCTTGATGACAGATTCCCACTTCAGGACTTTACAGCACAGTGCTTGCTGGTGAATCAGACAGTGGACTTGTAATGAGGGTGCATTTCGCTTTTTATGCACCCCACTAGCCCCCTCGACATACCAATCATACTCGGAGCACCGTCCGTTGTGATGCTAGCCAGCGTAGACCAGTCTAAACCCAACTCTTCCATTGTTTGGCGTACTTTACAACAGATATCCTCTCCTGTCGTAGTATCCGTGAGACTTTGTAGAGCTGCCAGCTCCTCGGACACTTCAAAATTTGAATTAACTCCCTGAATAAAGATCAGCAGTTGTGCTGTGTCCTGCATGTCATTGCTCTCATCCATTGCCAATGCAAAACACTCAAAATCCTTAGCTTTTTCTTTTCGCTGGACATGTACATTATGTCCCATTTCCTCTATTCGCCTGGTTACTGTAGATGCCGACAGACTAACCGCGTTCAGGGCATCTTTCTTGTCCGGACAGCACTCAAACACTTCTTAATGAACTCCCCATCACTGAACGACTTTCCACAGCTTGCTATCAGTTTAGCTACCTTGAAGCTGGCCCAAACGGATGACAGGTTCGTCTGTGTTTGGCGTAGCATTGTACTCTGCTGGGCAGCTTTTACTTTTGACATGTTGAGCTTTAAGCTTATACTCTTTTTTCCACTTTTTAGCTTAGCCACCTTGTCTCTCCTCACTTGACCATGTAAACTAGCATAGTGCCCTCTGTGGCGAGTTTCATAGTGCCAGCGAATGTTGAATTCTTTAAACACCGCCACTGCCTTTTCCTTGCACTGGACAAAAAATATTCATCCGTCCACTGCTGTTTAAAAACTCTACACTCCGAATCTATTTTCCGTTTCAACATTTTGTTTTCTGCTTTTCTTTTGTTAGCTCGCCTCACCCGCGCGCACTTGTCCGTTGATCACAATCAAAGACAAGTTGGAATATACCATTGTGTGTGTGTGTGTGTGTGGGGGGGGGGGGGGGGGGGGGGGTAAAATGAGCTACAACTGTAAATAATTTGTAAATAAGGTAAATCTTAATTGGAATGCCAACCTTAATAATTAAGTGCTGATATTTTATAATAGGAAAATACAATTCTAAAAAAAATAGGCCATGTTTAGAGGGATTGTTAAATGGGACACTCCAATTGTTTAGGCGGGCCGGATGTGGTCCGCGTGCCGTAGTTTGGGGACCACTGCCTTAAAAGTGTCAGTTCGGGTGGTTGTTAAGAGGACACGGATATTCAAAAAAGCAAAGTAGATTTATTATACAAAAACAAAGTAACAACAGAAAGCCGGATTCAAAAACCTGAACTGTGGAAAAATTATTTAACAAAACAAATCACTTGCATAGCATGGAAAAAATATTTAACTGTGGCGTGGCGTAGCGTGGCATGGATGGTGACGGGGAAGGATCTCACAAAAACTGAAAGGGAACCCGGAAACTAAATACTGTGGAGGGTGATTAGGGATTGAGTGCTGCTGATGGGGAAAACACAGGTGAGGGACGTGAGGCTGATGGCAGGGCAGGAGAGGGTGGCATGACATGAAACTAAACACAAGACCTGAACCTAAAACATGAGAAAAGAACTAAACTAAGACATGATCTAAAACGTGAAAAACCAAGCATGACCTAAACATAGTCCCATGACAAAAAGAAGCCTGAGAGACAGCTAAATCATCAGTACTTATCCTGATCGACCTATCGGCTGCGTTTGACACTGTCAACCATTGTATCCTTTTGTCCGTACTCTCTTGCGTGGGCATCACAGGGAGAGCACAGTTCTGGTTTGAATCATACCTCACTGGTCGGTCATTCAAAGTATCCTGGCTTGGTCACACTTTTGCAGGGCACCACCTCGCCACAGGGGTCCCCCAAGGCTCAGTACTGGGACCTCTTCTCTCTGCCATATACACCACCTACTGAGAACGACTAAGGTACATGTACCATCCAAGTATTAGTTCAGCTTCAGTAGCCCGTAGGTAACACAGTAAGCTGGTTATCATGTTGTACAGACTAATCCTTTGTAGCTTGACCTACTTTGACATGTTAGAACTGTGGTGGTGCTAGATATTCAAATAGTCTGTATTTTCCAATATAAATTAAAGGGAAACTTGAACTAACTCACTTCTTAACATGATTGTTCCCCACATTCAGTCGTTTTGCCTGAAACTAGTTGGAATCGAACAGGGTAGCAAATGGACTGTACTTGTATAACGCGGTTCTAGTCAAAGTGACGATTCACACTACACACCACATCCACCCATTCACTCATACAGCACGTCTTAGTCCATACAGGCTAAACGCTACTTTCTTCTACACATTCAAGCACCAACGCGTCGGTAGGCAGCGTGGGGTTCAGCCCAAGAACGTTTTGACATGTGGCCGGGAAACGAACCACTGATTGGAAGGCGACTGCTCTTTCGGTGGCAAGTGGGATTTTCTCAGCAGCCATTACAAGCAAGGGTTCCTTGTAAGTTCCTCAGAGAACCTTAGAAATGCAAATATAAGCATTACAGGATAGTGACATGGACGTTTGGGAAGTCTGTTTCTTTGACAGGGAGAATAACACCTGAACTGGCAGTAAATGCAGAGCCTATCTAACACAAGAACGAGTGATTCCGGTTTATTTATGCTATGACGAAGCTTTGTCCAAATTCAGCAGATGGTAAAACACACAAAGGAAGATGAAATCATTTAAAAACAAAAAAGAAATGTTCTTAGAAATTAATTTATTCGTATAAAACATTTTACAATTGATCTTCATCAATCTGTCAATTCTTAAACATTAAATAGTTGATGAAATCCCAAAATACAAGCCAATGCAAACATAAGATGAAACAATGAGTCCAGTTGGCAGGGAGCAAAACCTGAATACAAGAGTTCACAATCCATAAATAACTTTACAAGTAAAAACACAAAGCGAGACATCAGTAGTGTCAGAACCGTCATGTAGCCTCTGGCTGCACATCCAAATCATCCATCCTATCAAACATGAGTAACTGGTTGGTCTTTGAAACCCTCCAGATAATTGAAGAGGACTTTTAAAGAATTTAAGGTAAACACAAGAAATGGGTGGAATGCTCTCTCCGGGTCGGGAATGAGATCCTTCCCCAAGTGGAGGAGTTCAAGTATCTCGGGGTCTTGTTCACGAGTGAGGGACGAATGGAGCAGGAGATTGACAGACGGATCGGTGCGGCGTCTGCAGTGATGCGGGCTCTGCACCGGCCCGTCGTGGTGAAGAAGGAGCTGAGCCAGAAGGCGAAGCTCTCGATTTACCGGTCAATCTATGTTCCTACCCTCACCTATGGTCACGAGCTTTGGGTAGTGACCGAAAGAACGAGATCGCGAATACAAGCGGCCGAAATGAGTTTCCTCCGCAGGGTGTCTGGGCTCAGATGAGGTGGCTCGGGCATCTGGTTAGGATGCCTCCTGGACGCCTCCCCGGTGAGGTGTTCCGGGCCCGTCCCACTGGGAGGAGGCCCTGGGGAAGACCCAGGACACGTTGGAGAGACTATGTTTCTCGGCTGGCCTGGGAACGCCTCGGGGTCCCCCCAGAAGAGCTGGAGGAAGTGGCCGGGGACAGGGACGTCTGGGTCTCTCTGCTCAAGCTGCTGCCCCCGCGACCCGATCCCCGGAGCAGCGGAAGATAATGGATGGATGGATGGATGGATGGATGGATGGATGGATGGATGGATGGATGGATGGACAAGAAACGTGCTGAAGAAAAAATGGACCAGACTCAGTGAGTAATTATGGGTGCCAATGCCGAAGGCATTAGACACACATATTACTCTGTTGCCAGACTCTTCTTCTTCCGTTTCCGACATGAATTTTGACGTGCTACTAGTCTAGTCTATTTTAGAGGCCTTATACCTCAGCCATAAAGCATAACACAAACCTCATTCAAAGTTTATATGTGACAAGAGACTCTCGGCTTTAACTGAACCAAAGGGTTTGTTGATACATTTTACAGCTTTGACACAACGGCAGTTTACGTTTTAGGAAGACTACATCTTGGCCGAGGTGTCTCTCCCACTCAGATCCCCACTCTAATTTCGATACTGCACCAATTCCTCGAACAAATGTCTCTCATGTCCAAAATATCTGCCCGATCTGGACAAATTTTTGTCCTCTTTCCCCCAAAGTCACACTCATTGAGCTCTGCCACACATATTTCTTACAAATTGCATCTCCATTACCATTATAAAGGCCTAAAGTCATCAAATTCAGGTGAAAAATTATTTTAAAACTGCCATAAAAAATGAGCCACACATAGTAGCCGAATGAAAATTACAACGCTGGCTTCTGCCGTCGCTTGGGGCACTGAAGGTTCAAGAATTATTCGGATACGACTTTTACTTTTCGAACAGCGACCGTTTGTTCGAGACAGTAGGCAACAGTCAAAATTATAGTCTAATTTTAAGAAGCCATAGTGTGGGCACATATGTCAGTTTGCTCTCTGTCTAACACAGACGAGCCGCAGCTGGTTCCGTCTCCGTAGCAACGCATTAGGAGCCTGCTCTGTTCTAAGACTGCTTATGAGGGCAGAGCCAAGATGGATGCCGTTATAACAGCTTCATGTTATTAATCAGATCTGCTTTTCTCCTTTTAACTGATTATGAGGGAAGTTTGAAAATACCCACAATGAAATGGGAAAATGCATTGAAAAGCACTTAACGAGGCCATTTTGAAAATGCCATAAAAGCTGTATTTTAAACAGGACCTTGATAAAAAAGACATAACTCTCTTGAGCAGACCTGTCTTCTCCATTTTAAGACTCGCAGAGGCCCAAAATTCAATGGGAAAATCGGTTGAAAAGCACTTAACGAGCCCCAAAATGCATTTTGAAAATGCCAAAAAAGCCAAAATGCCAAAAAAGCTGTATTTTAAACAGGACCTTGATAAAAATGACATAAATGTCTTCTCCATTTTGGGACTTGTAGAGGCGTAAAATGCAATGGGAAAATCGATTGAAAAGAACTTAAGAAGGCCATTTTGAAAATGCCATAAAAGCTGTATTTTAAACAGGACCTTGATAAAAAATGACATAGCTGTCTACAGCAGACATGTCTTATGAATTTTGGTTCTTGCAGAAGCCCAAAATTCAATGGGAAAATTGATTGAAAAGCACTTGACGAGCCCCAAAATGCATTTTGAAAATGCCATAAAAGCTGTATTTTAAACAGGACCTTGATAAAAATGACATAATTGTCTTCATCAGACCTGTCTTTGGAATTTTGGGCCTCAATGGGAAAATCGATTGAAAAGCTCTTCACGAGCCAAAACAGCTAAAAACTCCTGTTTTGGAGGCCTCATAACTCAGCCATACGACATCACAGAGACCTCATTCAAAGTTTATATGTGACAGGAGACTCTCAACTTCAACTGAACTAAAGCGTTTTTTGATAGTAAATTTTCTAGTTCCCTATACAGGTATAGATGTTCCATCCATCCATCATCTTCCGCTTCTCCTGGGATCGGGTCGCAGGGGCAGCAGCTTAAGCAGAGAAACCCAGACGTCCCTGTCTCCGGCCACTTCCTCCAGCTCTTCTGGGGGGACCCCAGATGATGTTAGATGTTAAAATTGGCTTTGTTCTTAGACATTATGAATGAAATAGTCTCTGTACTTTTCCACAATGACCTAAAGTGATCCAGGAATGGGAAGACAAAACAATTAGCCTGGGAAAGCAAGGGCAGATTCACACACACACATTGTTTGGCTGATCCAGAGAATATGACGAAGCATGTTGAACCTACTCATGTCCAATCATACTCGGTCGAGTGTGAGTGCAACCTATGAGGCTATAAATGCAAATGATACCCAGAAATCGAGGCTCAGTCTGACGGATTTCCTGCGGGAGCTCTGTTCCACTGAGCCCAGCGCTGATTTGCTTGACGTGTGACTACCATTAAACATTTTATTTAACTTGAGATTCCTCTGGCTTGTTCTTGAGCTTCCATTGATCACTGGCGTCCCAGAGTAACTCCCCTAATGACAAACCAACACTGCTCCTCATACCACAACAACCATCTTTTTTCTTTTTTTTTCACAACCACCAGCTACCCCAGCCTCTCACCAACTGCAAACCAGTCACAGCGGGTGGGGATTTAAACCCTGGTTCGGGTGGGGGTAATAGACGCTTTCGGACTGTAGGAACCTTTGGCAGTTCTAATAACCTTTTAATCCGCGGGGCCGTTTTCTCCCGTGTTCGGACATACAGGAACTCGGGGCTATCTCCCTCAGTTCCTATAACTATTTAGCTCCTTCTCCGAGGTCGGGTCTTTTCATGGTTCTATAGAACGCATCTGACGGAGGTGTGTGGTGGTCGGTAGCTACGGCCCATGTCATGCTATCACGGCTGAAATGTTTACTCATACACAGACACAACCGGCGGGTGTTTAATAAGTTAAACTTACACTGGTCTCATTTGTCTGCAGCGCTCTGCTCTCCTTTCTTCCTTCATGAAATGAAAAAGTATCTCCTGACTCTCTCTGTGAGCTTTTCCAGACTCGATGTTAGACGCCTGATGTGATTGTCCATGATTAATATCACCATCATGCAGACCATAAACACGGTGGCCTCCCCACTCTCCATATTAGCTTCTTGGTGGTGTTTTTTCTACTCTCATTACTTTTACCGTTTTGTTTTGTGTTTGAATGTAGCGCTAAACGGCTAACACGTCACTGAAGCAGACGGCTGCGCGCGGCGCATCAGTCCCTATCATGTCCCGACTCATGTGCGAATGCAGACTGAAACAGTTCCGCTGGGGAAGGATAGTTATCAGAACGAAATTCGAGGAGGGTAGTTCTGACAACTACTTTCTTAGAACGGTCTGTCCGAAAGCGGCTATTGAAAGTATAGAGGGTGCCAGAGGTGGAGGCATGACAAGAAACACTAGCAGATTCAGCAGACAAACTCACCTAAACAATCCTACAATCACTAAAAATGCCAGCAGAAACAAGGCCATTCAGGCCAACTCACATAAAATGGCCGCCTGGTTTCAAAAGGCTCACATGGGCCACCCCATCATTTAAATATCCTGAATTTCTTCTTTGCTTCTTCCAAGAGTCTGTTTTTCCTAAGTACTCCCCCTGCTGGCCCCCCAGCTACTATTGCTTCTTGTAATCCAAATCCACTGACTGGACTTTATCTCTCCTAATGGAGCATATCAGGTGGAAGGCCTACTACTCTACGCTGCTCAAGATCTGAATATCTATTTCTTAGATACTCTTCCACTTCTGACTTTGTTGCCATAAGCTGCCCTCCCTTTTCCTGGTTAAACATAACTATTTACAAAATAATCCAATTCATTCATTCATCCATCCATCCATTTTCTATACCCGCTGAATCCGTCGGTCGAGTCGCGGAGGGGCTGGAGCCTATCCCAGAGGTCATTGGGCGAGAGGCAGGGTACACCCTGGACAGGCCCCAATTCATTCATATAGAGCCAATTCAAAAACATTTTCCTAGCTAAGGAAACGAACAGATTGCACCGAAACTTGTCTTCAGTCCAATCTCCCGTCCTGAGCGTGCCTGAGGCGACTGTGGAGAGGAACGACTCCCTTTGAACAGGAAGAAACCTCTGGCAGAACCAGAACCAGGAAGGGTGGAAATTAAACAGGGGAAAAAGAGAGTAAAGTGAGGAAAGGTGTGACAGATGAGCTCCCCCAGCAGTCTGGGCCTATAGCAGCTTAACTATGGGATGTTTCAGGATCACCTGAGCCATCCCTAACTATAAGCTTTATAAAAAAGGAAAGTTTTAAGCCTGGTCTTAAAAGTGGAAAGGGTGTCTGCTTCCCGGACATTTACTGGCAGCTTATTCCACAAGAGAGGGGCCTGATAACTGAAGGCTCTGCCTCCCATTCTACTTTTAGAAACTCTGGGAACCTCAAGTAAACCTGCAGTCTGAGAGCAAAGTGCTCTGTTAGGAAAATATCTTATAATGAGATCTTTATGATATGATGGAGCTCGGTCATTAAGAGCTTTATATGTGAGGAGAAGAATCTTAAATTCTATTCTGAATTTAACAGGGAGCCAATGAAGAGAAGCTAAAACTGGAGAAATATGATCTCTCCTGTTAGTTCTCATCAGAACTCTGGCTGCAGCATTTTGGATCAGCTGGAGGCTTTTCAGAGAATATGTGGGACAGCCCAATAATAAAGAATTACAGTAGTCCAATCTTGAAGTAACAAATGCATGGACTAGTTTTTCTGCATCACTCTGAGACAGGATGTTCCTGATTTTAACAATATTACGAAGAAGAAAGAAGGCAGTCCTAGAAACCTGTTTTATATGCGAGTCAAATTATAAATTCTGGTCAAAAATAACTCCAAGGTTCCTCACTGTAGAACTAGAAGCCAAGGAAATACCATCTCGAGTAACGATATAACCAGACAGTTTCTCCCTGAAGCGCTCACCCAGGTCTTTATGTCTTTAAGACATGCTTGTAGTCTGACTAACCTATTGCTTTAATCTGGTTTTATAGATAAGTGCAGCTGAGTATCATCAGCATAGCAATGGAAATTTATGCCATGCTGTCTAATAATGTTACCTAATGGAAGCATGTATAAAGTGAAAAGAATCGGTCCAAGCACAGAACCCTGAGGAACTCCATGACTTACTCTGGTGCGTGAGGAAGATTTTTCATTTACAAGAACAAACTGAAATCTATCAGATAAATATGACTTAAACCAGTTCCTTTAATCCCAATAACATGTTCAAGTCTCTGTAAGAAGATACTGTGATCGACCATATCAAATGCAGCACTGAGATCCAACAGGACAAGCACAGACACAAGTCCGCTATCAGGGAACAACTCCAAACCTTTTTCAGACTGCGTTAAAGATTTCTGGGTCTTTGGGGAAGATAAGGGTCAACTTTCCCTCGTAACCAAACACACATTTTCTTCAAAAATATCTGTAACAAGAACATGAAAAGCATGAGAAAAGTTAACATCTGACCTTTAATGAAATGCAGAACAATGAAATACAGACGAGTGTAAAGCTCGACTTCACATCAAACTGAAATGATATATTGCTTCTTCAGATGTTTATATAAATACCCACAGCTGGTGCAAAGCTACTTTGTGGATCTTAACTTTTAAAGCAATACAATGTAACTTCTCAAAAAGCCCATTATGGAGCTCCCCCTACAGGCTTGGAGGTAATGTACGGTTACACTGTCGTAAATACAACACCCTTTCGCTTTCACGTTTGTTGATGAACTGGCGAGGAGTCAGAAAGTGCAAGCTATGTCGACCGAGAAGGTAAGAGTAATCAAATGTACCTGGGAGCGTGAGAGGGGTCTATTTGTTTTTGCGGAAGGTGTACCAGAAAGCAAGTCGAAGTACTTCCGCTCAGCTCCCGGGCCGGTCCAGCAAAGTTACATAGCGCAGTTATTCCAACTCAGACCCCCGAAGGGCATAGGAGACAGGCCAATTGTAATATTAAAACTCATTCTAGCCGCACAATTTTTTTCAAGCTGTTATTTTAAGGTAGATAGTATTAATTTAACAAAACAAATATAGTCAGTATAACAGAAAAAACATGTTTCTACTTTCAAACAGACTGCATTTTGTTCTGTCAATCAACTCACAATTGATGCCATGTTTGTCTTGAACGGGAAATCCGTCCCCAGTTAAAGCAATCCCAACAAATTATAAAGCACTTTCAATGGTTCTTCAAACATGTGCTCCCCCCAGAACATTCAGAACTAAAGTCCTGACAAGAGAAGGTGGTAATCCACAAAGAAGATTTTTAATCCGAACAAAGGCAAGGCTTCTGATTGGTAGTTCCTGCTGCTGCTCCCAGGTGAATGTTTGCTTATCTGCCGTAAAAATTGATGTTGATTTAAGCCAATCATTTCTCTGCAGTGTGAATACGTTGGTGTCTCTTTAGATCAAATAATTTACTGAAAGCTGCCCCACACTGACCACAGCTGAAAGGCTTCTCTCCTGAGTGAATACGTTGGTGTCTCTTTAGACTAGATAATGTAGTGAAAGCTGCCCCACACTGACCACAGCTATATGGCTTCTCTCCTGTGTGAATACGTTGGTGTGTCTTTAGATGACCTAATTCAGTGAAAGCTGCCCCACACTGACCACAGCTGAAAGGTTTCTCTCCTGTGTGAATACGTTGGTGTTTCTTTAGATCACATAATGCAGTGAAAGCTGCCCCACACTGACCACAGATGAAAGGTTTCTCTCCTGAGTGAATACGTTGGTGTCTCTTTAGACTAGATAATTGAGTGAAAGCTGCCCCACACTGGTCACAGCTGTATGGCTTCTCTCCAGTGTGAATACGTTGGTGTCTCCTTAGATTAGATAATTGAGTGAAAGCTGCCCCACACTGGTCACAGCTGTATGGCTTCTCTCCAGTGTGAATACGTTTGTGTTTCTTTAGACTACCTAATTCAGTGAAAGCTGCCCCACACTGACCACAGCTGTATGGCTTCTCTCCAGTATGAAGCCTCTGATGATACCTCAGACGAGATCGTTTGATAACTTTCCCACAGTCCTTACAGCAGTGCCATCTGGATCCCTCTTGGGCTCTACATTTCTGCAATGACAGAGAGGAAGAAGACTTAGATCCTTTTGAAGTTCACACAAAAGATTTCTCTAAGCTAACCTACGCTAACCAACATATTCTAACTGGACCTGGACAGACCGAGCCACACAGGTCTCAATATCTTAGATCAAACGTGAACGCTGAGGGTGCGTTTATAAGTGCCCTCAGCTATCAGCACTGTGCTCTGATGTGTTCTGCACACGTTCAGCTTTTTAAGCAGTAAACTCTTGCTTTTTGCTCTTTTACTAATTCTTTTTTTCATGATGAAACTCTGAAAAGGAACTTGAGCTACAATATTTCTAAATGATGGAAGGAACCAGAGTCTTGTCCAAGTTGTTCACTTAAACACCATGTAGAGGTTGGAATGAAAAAGGTTGATGACCACTGGTTTAAAGGAATAAAAGTAACAGTGGTGGTAATACATGACAGTCTTTACACTAACCCTCTGTTCCAGCTTACAACTCAGAGGTCTGCAGCCATTCAGCTCAACAGCCATCAGGGAAACACAGTCCGTTTTAACTCAACCTTTGTTTCTCTTTGTTAAAACAACTCTACAAACCTGTCATCTAACCATTAAAGACCCAGAATATTACCACCACCAGGTTCAATTCGTGTAACCCAGAGACTTTAAACACAAATAATGAAGATTAGCTCCTGAACCTCTCAAATCTGCAGACTGAGAGCCAGAAAACGTCCCACCACAACAATCTGCCTGCTGATTTTCTTCCAGCAGATCATTCAGCCTGCAGCACATGTTGAGTCTAAGCACATCTGGATCTGCAGCTCAGAGAGAGGAGATGAAACCAGGAAACACTTTGCTGTTTTTAACCAGGAAAAACACAAACTGAGCAAATGGAACATTTATTAAGTGACTCTAATATTGATATACTTGGAATATGTGACAGTTGGTTGACACATTCATCATCATCTACAGCAGCTACCAGCATTCCAGGATATAATGTATTTAGAAAGGCTAGAGAAGCAGGGCGAGGTGGGGGAGTATTAATCTGTCAGAGAGAAGTTTCAACATGAACTAATAAGGTGGCCTAAAGACGTTAACACTGAGTGTATTGGTCTAAATGCATCACTCTGCTCTGCAATGTCTTTTACTGTGATTTGTGTGGATCCACCTCAGCAAAGGATGTGTTTTATGATCATCTTCAGACAATCTTAAATCACTGCAACTCGAAGAAAGAAATCATCCTACTCGCTGATTTTAATATCAACTGGGACATCAAGTCAGGAAAAATATTAAACAGCTGATGGATGAGTACAATTTGACACAAATTATAAAAGGAGCGACAAGAATAACTAATACGTCAAATACAACAATTGATCTAATATTTACTAATAATCCTGAAAGAATCTCTAAGACTTTAAATCTATTATCAGGCCTGTCAGATCACAATTTTATCTTGTGCTCATGGAAAATTAAGAAGAAGCATTTAATGGCATCCACCAGAGGTCACCAGTTCTACTTCATACCCAAAAGCCAGCAACACTTCCTGAATGAGGAAATCCAAAATCTAGAAGGTCTAATATTCTGGAAAATAACGACATTGAGGCTAGCTCTGATACTTTATTAAAAAAGTCAATGATATTATAACGATTCACAAAAAAAAAAGGTAAATCCAAGCAACATAGAAATAATCTGCCCTGGTTGAACAATGAAATGATAAAATGAATGAAAAATAGAGATAAAGTCTTAATCAATCCATAAAACAAGGAACGGTACCATCGACATGGAAGATTGCTCGAGTCACCCCCGTCTTTAAATATTTTTATTTTATACGACAAAGTATTAGGGTCACACTGAGGAAGAAAAAAAAGTCGTACATTTATGAGACGGAAAAGATGCATTTTCTTGCATACATATAGTCCTGATACTTATGAGAATGTGATGCTGATGTGCCAAAAGATTAAAGACCTCATGACACCTGGAAAATACTGTAATATACATAAACACATTGAAAGTACACATACAAAATAGTCACTTGAAGCTGGTTTTAATCATTATGATAGAGAAATTGAGTTTGTACAGCCTTTTAAAAGTGCGATTTTTGCGATCTGCTGGCGAGCTTCCTATTAGTCCGTCACGTGACCTATGACGTACACTCCGGAACAATCCTGACATCTGTCATAGCTACAACAGGGTTTCTGACAACTCCTCCTATTCATCCTCGGATCCTGACACATTTTTCGAAGTGGCAGAGTCCGACCAATACTGGAGGACAATGTGAGGGGCGTTACCTGGATGAGTTGGAGCCAGACGGTTCCACGGAAAGTTCGGATGGCGAGGCGGAAGGCGCTGTTGCTCATATGTTATAGCCCAGATCCTAACCCTAACCCTAATAATAAACTTGAATCCACTGTGTACTTGTATGTAACTTTATTAGCAGCGTCCTCCCGATATAACGACTCTGCCTCCTAACGCTCTCTGGTCGCTATGGTAACGCTGAAACATGTCTTCAAAATGCAGCTTTCTTCTGTCTCCTCACTGGGAAGAAGCTTTCCAAACACGTCTGTTTTTGACATTTTTGCTCGGTTCGTGGGTTTAATATCAGCGCTGATGTGACCGAGACGAGAGCGAGTCAAGAACAGACAGATGGAACGGAGAGAATTCGGTCATTTTTCCAAATAATGTGGCTCTTTGTGGTAACACAGTAAAAAATGCGGCTCTGACCGGTTGGCCACCCCTGCTTTAGGTGTTCTTGTGGGAGGTGTGAGCCAATGCCAGTGGTAGATGAGTCGGTGTGCGCTGCCGCGAACAGTCTAGAGTGTGCGAGAGGAGAGGAGGAGGGAGCAGACGTTCCGGAGCATACGTCATTTTTATGACTTATGCTCCAGGGACACTGGCCTGTGGATTTCAGTGGCGTGCGTTCAAATTTCGGAAATAACAGAGAACCGGGCATATTTATCACAAAAATGTACTTCAACTCGAAAATAATAGTTATTTCAGACTAAACAAAAAAAAGTCGTCTCCAGGTGTCATGAGGTCTTTAAGTATCTCCTTGTTTGTGAAACCTATACTAAAGTACAATTCCACAAAATGCTCCACGGTCCTCATTTCAACAACTCTCCTCCTCTGACTTTATTCTCGTAAATTTATGACTTTATTCTCGAAGTCTGTGATTTTTTTTTTCTCTGTGGCCCTAATATTCCGTCATTTTATATATAATCTTATAGTCTATGGGAAACCGTAAATGATCTAATGATTGCAACATCATCTAAAATCATCATTTATACAAAATGATTAAAATGAATGATCACAAACGTTTAAATAATGACAGTGGGTCTAGTTATATGTGATAACAACATGCAGTGGGCAGTGGAATAACTATTGGTTTCTGTTTGTGATGACTGAGATAAGGGATGAGATTAAATAGATCCTGGAACTTAGCCTGGTCTGGAGCAGGCTAGCTCCACAGAATAAATCTCCACGGTAACTTATACCCATAGTCACTCCTAAAGGGCAGATTACAGTTCTGCGTCTATCGTCTTGACGTGTTGCTTTGCTCTGGTCGCGAACCACTTTTCATGTTATGGTTCTGCAACCTCGGTCTGGAATTTCTAGGGACGCACAGCAGTTTCCCCCCAAAAGTATTCGAGAACTCGCGAGAATTTCGGTGGGCGCCGGTAGAAGTGTTTATCTTTCAAAACAACAATGGCGTGTATGCAAGATATGGATCTGGAGTTGCTCGACATCGAAGAAGAACAGCTTCTTTTATTGGAGTTGGCGAAAATGCAAAGGAGGAAGCCACACAGACAACCGGAAAGGCATACCAAGGACCAATCACAGCTGCTTTTTGTCTGCGCACTTCCGCTTGAGCTCTGCGTGGGTTTGCGTCCGTCCGACGTGTAGTCAGGATTTTTCTGAGGTGCACGAGAACGCGCGCAGAGCCTCTGCGTGGGGGAGTGGTCAAGATTTTGACGGTCGCAGAGGCTCTGCGTCCGAGCGTCAGAGGCTTTGCGTCTGAAGCATAAATTAGGCTTAAAGGAAAACGCCGGAAAGTTTCAAATTGACTATTTTCCCTGGTACATGTTCCTCAAAATCGATTTCTCACCTTGTTTACATTTGTCAGCCCGAGAGAGTAACATTCGCGAATGTTTGAAATTCAAGTTATACCGCTCTGGCTCTCCCTCCCTAGCGCCGCCATGTTCACTCAACATGACGTCAGAAATGCAAACATTTTTTTTTTTCTACAGCAATGGAAGACACTTACGAACTGTCTTGGTCTGACTCAGATCATGATCAGCCTCTCGATCCAAGTTATGTTAGCTTATGGCCATCAGCCGAGATGGTCGAATAAGGCTAAAAATAAGGATGGACAAGTGGCTGTCGCAGCAGCCGCGACACCGCCGCCAAATGCTAACGACTCACCGGTTATATCCACGAGCCGTGGATATAACCAGTGAGGCGTTTCCGGACCCCATACCCAACCTTGTGTGCTGTTTCCAGGCCTACCGGCAGGTGACCTACTTTCTCCATGGGAGACTTGGGAAGCGCTTCCGAAGAGTGATTCCCTCCTGTGCGGTGTGGGCGATCAGGGATAAATATGAGTCGCAGGACGGGACCTACAAGGGTTTCCTTCACGCCGGCGAGGCAGTTGTAGACTATCACTACAGATATATGTGAACATACATGTTGAAATAAAAAAAAATTCTAATTCTACTATATACAGGTAGTATTCAATCATTGTGTATTTCCAAGTTACACTCTACACTTTGTTAGAGCACACTCCCGCCACACAAGTAGAATTTTATTTCCGCTGCACAAGTAGAATTGCATTTCTGACGTAAAATATGCCCGGATGTGGCTGAACATGGCTGCGCCCATGGCCAGAAGTGAAAAAATCTGGGGGTGCAAGGTTATGGGTTGAATAATGTAAAACAGTGTAAGAAATCGATTTTGGGGGACAGGTGTCAGAGAAAATAGGAAAATTTAAATTTTCCGACGTTTTCCTTTAAGTTATTTGTGTCAGCCATTAGGAATGATAGTGAACGATACACCATAAATATACCCCTTCAAGACAGCGTACTTTAAGACACATAAGACAGTTAACAAAACAAACAAATAGTATAACTCTGGTGGGTCTCTAACCCCTGTCACCTAAGAGAGCACGGTGACTGCCACACCCTTTGCAAACCACACATTAAGTGCTGGTAGTGGGGAACCGTTTAGTGTCCAGCGGGCCGGCTCCCGCCAAGCCTCCCGTCCAGGAATAGAAATAAAAAGCGCATCGAGGCATATAACGTTCAGTAGTGCCAGTTGGGCAAGCAAGGGCTGCACATGAATGATCGGAGAGAATGATAGCTAGTAATATATATATTTAACACATTGACTCCCAAGTCACGTAAAACTACGTTTTTACTGCCCATGCGTTGGCTCCCAAACCGTAAAAATACGTTTTTACGTTTTTTTTATGGATTCTGAATCTATACATTCTAATGCACATTCTGTGTGATTTTTGTAATTATGTGATGAACAGAACTGACATAGATGGCAGTCAAAAACTGGTGTCATCATCTGGACATTTTGATCATTACGCCAATGGCTTTGTGTCAACTCAAGACCAATTTTGATAACGCTGCATTGATTGTTGTGCATTTCCGCATTTTGTCCAATCGCACGTGTCGGTTTCCAGAGGGTGACGGTAAAGTAACAAACAAACAACAAGAAGTAGAAGAAGACACGCGACAAGTCAGGAGGCGGTCTTATGAACAGGTTAGCTTAGCTTAGCTTTGCAACGTGCTGCGATCACGCTTGGAGGGAAAGGGAAGCCGATATCTCAGTTTGTTGTTGATTTTGGTGGATACCCGCCTTTAGCTAAGGATAGCTCGCTAATGGCGGCACCTAGAGACACGCAGTTTTGACCCACAAAGAGTTTAAAGTCTCAGCTTTCAAACGAGCCATAACATGTTTCAGTGGCCCTATCACATAATATGCTGTGACTGTACAAAAAACGTCAAAAAATGGTTTAGAACGCTGGGATTCTTCGACATAATTCTGTAAAAACCGCTGGTAGTCAATGTGTTAATTAATAAATAAATAAATAAAAGAGAGGGATATTAGTTAATTAAAATAAATATATATTATATATATATATATATATATCATATACACACACCCCCACCCGTCTTGGTATGTATCTGCACACACAAAGCAAAACATAACGTATCCATAACTGCCATATAAATGTGCATTAGCATGTACTCACACTCCAATTAAAAGTGGCAAAATAGTCAGATAAATGCTGGTCTTCAGCATGAGAGTACATATACATGGGAACAGGCGTTAGCAAGTGAACTTACCCTATGGTGGGGGGGGCATCATGATTTGTCATGATCATGTCCTACTCCATGGCTGGCTCACTACATTACATTACATTACCGTCATTTTGCAGACGCTTTTATCCAAAGCGGCTTACAATAAGTGTGTTCAACATCGGTAGGCAAAAGAACTTCAGGTCACAAGAAATCATAAGTGCATTTCCTTCCAAAACCAAACAGCTAAGAGCATAACTAGTGCTAGAGTAAGTGCGGTAAGTTAGGTACCGAGACACATGGGAAGACAATTTAGTAAACGAATAAGTGCGTAAGGAACTAGGATGAAGCAAGTGATGTACTAAAAAACGCCCCACGGACTCATAACTTTGATGTGAATCTTTCTAAATATTTTCTGTTTGTTTGTTCTTTAGTTTTTTGTCATGGTGTATTGTCTGTATGTTTTTATGATACCTGCCTGAGGACAACGGATGAAATTTAGCAACTGTGCTAACTCCGGCATATTTACATGGATGCTTTGCTGATATGTTGATTAATGTGCAGAGTCCCAACCAAATAAATAAGAAATAAAATAAAAACCTCCTCCACACTGACCTGTGGCCCGGTGGACCCAGAGGATGAGCCGGCTCTGTTCCTGGTGGAAGGGTTCTGCTCCTGGTTCTGCTCCTGGTTCTGCTCCTGGTTCTGCTCCTGGTTCAGCTCCTGGTTCTGCTCCTGGTTCTGCTCCTGGTTCTGCTCCTGGTTCTGCTCCTGCTTCAGCTCCTGCTTCAGCTCCTGGTTCTGCTCCTGGTTCTGCTCCTGGTTCTGCTCCTGGTTCTGCTCCTGGTTCAGCTCCTGGTTCAGCTCCTGGTTCAGCTCCTGGTTCTGCTCCTGGTTCTGCTCCTGGTTCAGCTCCTGCTTCAGCTCCTGGTTCTGCTCCTGCTTCAGCTCCTGCTTCAGCTCCTGGTTCTGCTCCTGGTTCTGCTCCTGGTTCTGCTCCTGGTTCTGCTCCTGCTTCAGCTCCTGCTTCAGCTCCTGCTTCAGCTCCTGCTTCAGTTCCTGGTTCTGCTCCTGGTTCTGCTCCTGGTTCTGCTCCTGGTTCTGCTCCTGCTTCAGCTCCTGGTTCTGCTCCTGCTTCAGCTCCTGCTTCAGCTCCTGCTTCAGCTCCTGCTTCAGCTCCTGCTTCAGCTCCTGCTTCAGCTCCTGCTTCAGCTCCTGCTGCTCCATTCTGGTCTGCACAGTTTTAACCATCCAGTCACATTCCATTAAACTAGTAATGCTCCGATCAGCATTTTTTGGACCGATCACCGATCGCCAAAATCATGATCTGCCGATTGCCGATCACTGCCGATCACGGAAGGAATCGGACATTTCCATGCCTTTCATCTAGCAGAGAGTGCACCATTTATAGAAATTAAACCGCCAGAGGTAGCTGGGGACATGTAGAACAAGAATCTGGTGGAGTCGGCAGAGAACATTTTGATTTGGTTCTAAATGAAGTTTTCAAATCTGACTATGCAGAAATGAGTTTGATTCTGAATATGCTTCAATAATTTTGTTCTATCATTTTGTTTTAATCATTAAAAAGAATGTAGTAAAAAAAACAACCAAGTAATGACAGGTGTATGTATTCCAACAAATGAAAAATCAACTTTGATATAGATTTCTGAGTTTACGGGGTGCACTTGAATGCACCATGAAACCGCTCACACTATTTACCGTACGTCGCGATGTAAACGGGCACTCGATTTTCAAGTGTAGCTAGCGCGACCGTGCCTCTCCGAAGCGCAGATAGCATGACCGCAGTAAGTTTCACATCTTTCTGACACACTTTGAAGAAATTCCAGACAGGAGAGGTCATGTTGTCGAGATGCACTGTAGAGGTTTTGCCTGTTCGGTTCTGTACACACGTCAAGTAACACATTAGAAAGTGGTCGCTAGTAATTTACGTCACATGATCGGCTTTTTGATCGGCATATTTTTCCGATCGCCGATCAGGCTATTTTTGGGCATTATCGGCCGATCATGATCGGCAGCCGATCATGATCGGAGCATCACTACATTAAACTCATTACTGTGCTTTTTATTTAAATCCCTGTGAACTTTAAAATGCTTCTTTAAAGACCCACTAAGGTCACAGTTCAAAATATTTGTAGCTTTTTGATCAAATTCAGAAAAAAATGTAATAATAACTCTGTAGACCGACAGCCACTGTGTGCAATATCCCATAAATCTCATCTGAGTCAGTGGAACACCATCAACTTAAATCATTCTACTACATTAAGACAATGATCCTGTTTGAGGAAAGGGTCCCAATATCATCCCAAAGACTGAGGTTCAGATTATCTCCGTTTCTAAACCTGTTCTCATTTCCAGAACCTTTTTATCATGTGCTCAGTCCTTGTTGATTCGTGGATAACAGAAAATATGGGATATGTAAAGGAAAGTGAATAATGAAGCTTTCATGAGACACTTCTGAAGAGGACAGTCAGACTGTCTTTTAATGGGCTTCTGAGTGTAAATCTGAGAAATCACACACTGATACTGAGGAGAACTGGATTTCTACTGCTCCTGTGATACTTTCCTGGATCACCCACAAGTCTTTATAATAATGCTATGACTCCTCTTCACACAACTTAAACTCTTCATGTCATTAAATGATTTATATTGAGCATAATTAAGTCCCATTTTAAGATCTAATCATGAAATATGGCATATTGTGTACGTTAAACACATCAAATCACATGTTTTGGCTGCACACTTCTATCAAAAAGCCAAATGATGCTCAGATAAGTCTGGAAAGTGTGGAGGAATAAATCTTTCTGTCTTAAAGACATGCTATGCAACTTTTTCATGGTCATAAAATTGCTTGGCAATCATCAGTTTGCTTGGCTGACCCGTTCCGATGAAAACGCGGACATTTCCATCTCCATCTGGTGGCCCTAGCCCGAAACAGCGCTTGCAACTTTGCCTGTGGCGCCGCATGCTTTGTTTATCGGTGGAAGTCTCGCAACACACGAGAGCCGAGAACTACTGCTTCACGGCAGGTCGTAAAGGGCTCTGAGCCGAGCCAGGTAGCCTGATAGACACACCCCCTCTCCATTAGCTGTCGACGGCTAAATTGAATGCGGTTAGCTTCTAGAGTTGTAATATAGTTTGTAATAGATATCGTGATGGCAGAACCACCGCTACTTGCCCGTCTGACCGCTGAGTCACCCAGAGCCAGCGATTCAGCGGTCAGACGGGCAAGTAACGAATCCATGCCAACTCGAAGCTTTTTAAGTTTCGATTCTGTCTCGTGACTTGACGAGCAGCGCCCAGTCGGCAGCTACAGGCAGCTACAGGCTCGGTTAGCGTGGCTTCATGCATCTTGTACAGTCGTTGAAAAATAATCATTTAGTGATATAGGGAGGGCAAGATCATTCCATGTTGTTTACTTGTAGGTCTAAACTCAGCATTGCCTCACCTAAAGCTACCACATTTGTCGCTGTGTAAATGCACACACTAGCTGTCTGGCTTTCAGATTAAATGGCATTGAATTATTACTTGACAAAAATAAACGAATGAACTTGTAGCCGTAGGCTGCTCTTTGATTTATCAAAATGAATTGATAAATGGGACAAAAAAAGGCGAGGCGCATAGCCACTAAACGGCAGAAAGGTTTTTTTTTTGTTGTTGTTTTTTAATAAGTGACTCAAGTGATTCAAGTGGTCCGTATAACTCGAATCCCCTCCTCGAAATGATCAAATCAGCCCGGATTGCCCAAAAGATTCGAGTTAAGCATCTCTACTTCTCCAACTCTCTGCCAGTGTCTTGAAAAATAAACCGTAAATTGCCTCTGGTGGGTTTACGACAGTCTGGCTAGACTGTCGCCTATTTTCTCACGGAGCTCCCCCTACAGCTTTGGGATGTGTATTGCATGGTAAACAAACCCCATATTACTGAGCCCTGCTTTAAGTCAAATAAATGAACTAAGTCCGTTATGTGCCTTGGTATGATTTATTAAAATACATGCTCATTCAGAACACGGAGAGATCTGCCGTTACGGCGCGTCACACAAGCTTTTATACAGTGGTACCGTAGTAACTCTGTATTTGCTTAAAAATGGTAGAAATGTCATATCAAATACTATGAAACCAACAGAAATGCAAAATATACATTCTAACGGTCTTTGGTCATGTTGTTTTAACAGGTTGAAAACATATTTTTAAATTTGTCATCATGCCAACCCTTATCATTGACCCACAAACAAGTTACACAGAAAGGAGTTATTTCCTGTCTGGCGCGCGAGGTGCGATCTCGTGAGGTGCATGACGGAGCTTAACCTAAATCAACAGGACGTTCACACGCATCCCACGCTTACAGATAAAGAATAGATGGTTGCAAGTTGCAGGGCAGATTATACCATTAATATCATGCTGTTACTAAGCAGAGGCAAAGTTCAAAAGTGTCTGGTACAACACACAACACTTGAATATATGATTGCCTGTAACATGAGTACATAAATTCTTTCACAAAAGAACCATTCTACATTTGACATTGATCATCAAACTTTTTAAATCACAAAAGATTTCAGCAAAACTACAGAAAGAAGTTAAGAAAACTGCAGCTTTAGTGGGAAATGTGACAGGATGGTCAAAAAGTGCCCCAAAAGGTTAGAAAAGAGGAAGAAAAGGGCCCAGAAGTATGTTTCACACACAGCTAAAAGGATAAAGCTCCATTTTATTTGGCCATCTGGCCGGCTTATTGAATTCTATAGCTGAGGTTGTGTTTCTGGGATGGTTTAACGCTTTAACGGTTAGCATTAGCTTTAGCATGCCGGGCTAACTGTGAATAGCAGCCAGGTTATCTGAACTTTTTACTCTCTGCTGCATGTTCTGACTGCCCGTGTCCAGCAGCAGGAATCAAACCAATGACACAGAGCACTTTGAAGACATTTCTGCTAACGTCTGACCGCTAAATTCATTCTTTTCTGGACTCACCTGCATGCAGCTTTCTGTTGCTATGCTACCAGATGTTCCGAGATGAGCCGAGATGAGCCGAGGCTTCGCAGTGTGTGTCGGGTAATGGGCCGTTTCTCAATGTGCGTATTTGTCTGTAGTGATGTTTCCAACAGGGTCTTGACTCTAAAGCGCGTGTCCAGTAACTTCGGATGTATTTTGTGAAGCTTGTACCGAGGCGCGTGTCGATGACTATGTGGTGACGTCAGAGGCCTTTCGAACCGGCCGTACCATGTGACCGGTTTAGGAGGGGTTTTGTTTTTCAATAAAATGTATTGTTCTATGTAAATGTACAAAAAGCATGGCATACAAAACATTGTACAGATATCTGTAGTGTTGAGCTGACTGTAGAAATATCAACATAATCAACATGTTATTCTGTGTATGATTAAGTTGAAAAATGAAGAAATAATACATTATACATATAAGATAAAACACAATATACATAAACTATTTATCAGAAAAAAATATATCTATATCTACATATATCTCAGAAGAAATTAAAAAAGAAATATATATATATATATATATATATATATATACATACACTAATGGAGTTTATATTTAATTACTTTGAAGATATGATAAATAAATATATCCATGATACCCCATAGTGATGCTGACATGATTCTGTTGGACTTAAATGATGCACTAACTGAAGGTTAATCTGACTGATGAAAGTATCTTGGGAACAAAGACGGAACAGGATGAGACCAAGAAATCCGTGTTTATGGAACTTTGTTTTGCAATTACAACAGTTTTCTACAACAAATTGAAATCTTCTTTTTAAAAAATCCTTTTAGGGATATATGTTGTTTATATTTTTTAAATGAACTTCTTTACATTTTGGGGGAATTTTAAGTATTTTGTCCCAATAGTTGATTTTTCATATTTGTTATAATCCCTAAGAATGAATGAGCTTCTTGCTATATCTGGATATAAGGTGTTTACTGAATACTGTCTTAAAAATGTATTGTTACATTTTTCACTTACTAGGTCCAAATCATCTAACTTTATTTGATGTAAACTTGGAGTTGGAATGTTCAAGATATTGTTCTGAGGCTCAGCTTTCCACCCGAAATCGCAGTAAAGAACTTGCGCCCGGACCTGGTCCTATGGTCCAAGTCCTGCCAGCGTGTCTTCATTGTGGAGCTCACTGTCCCATGGGAGGATGCGATCGGGGAGGCATATGAGCGGAAGAGGCTGCGGTATGCCAACCTTGCAGCTGAAGCAGAGGGGCGGGGCTGAAACGTGAAGGCGTGGCCTGTCGAGGTGGGCTGCAGAGGCTTTGTGGCCAGAAGTACCACAGGGCTGCTGAAGGAAGTTGGCATCAGAGGGCAGGCCCAACGGAGGGCAATGAAAGAACTGTCTGCGGCAGCTGAGCAAAGCAGTCACTGGCTGTGGCTCAAGCGCAGGGACACAACGTGGGCTGCTGGGTGAGCATGTGGTGCCACCGTGCAACACGCACCCAGGTCTGATCAGCCTGCGGTGGGCCAACCCTGGCAGAGGGTGTCCTGTGAGGAAATGGCCAAAACACCCTATGATGCCCGGGCACACAACTGATGATGTGTCGCGCTGGGGGCGCCACATGGTCAGCAATGGCAAATCCCACTCCACTGTCACTTACCATGAACATGAAGGGACTTCAACACCAAGTCCTATGAGGAAGTCTTTACTGATTGGATAAGGACTTGTGGGATATTCTGTATGACTTTCCTATAAGTCTCACTGGAACAACTCATGCTATATTTAGCATTAAAATAATTCAATTCAACTATGTTTCCATTATCATCCATTATGTGTCGAACAGACCAAATTTGTTTAGTCATCCAGTCTTCCATTAACATAGACTTCCTTCCATTCAATATTACCCGATTATTCCACAATGGTACATTATGAGGGCTGAAATTATGCTTGAACATCAATTTCCAATTTAACAAATCCTGTTGATGAAATTTGGATAGTTTTATGGGCAGTTTTGAAATTTCAAAATCTCATACTAATAGAAAACCAATACCTCCAACTTTGTTAAAAACAAGAGAAGGTAGCGAGAACCATATCTCATCATCATTTCTTAAGAAAGAACAAAGCCATTTGATCTTCAATATACCATTCATAATTTCAAAATCAATTGCTTTTAAACCACCATCCTCATAATCCTTTATCAAATCTCCATTTTTGATGTAGTGATGCTTATTTTTTCATATGAAATGAAAGTTTATTCTATTGATTTCTTTTATAATTCTAGGTGGGATGGCGAGGGAGTATGCTGGATAAATGAATCTGGATAATGATTCAACCTTGCTTAACATGGTTCTGACGAATAGCGTTAAGTCTCTTTGTAGCCAATTATTTAAAGTTTTTTTAATAATTGGCTATTTTGCATATTCTTTTTTTCACTAACTTCTTCACATTTAGTTATCCAAATCCCTAGATATCTGGTCTCCTTTTTGACAGGCATATCATACAACGAAGAATCAGAACAGTTATGGATACTCATGAGTTCACATTTGTCCAGATTCAGGTGCAAACCTGAGGCCTGAGAAAAAATCTTTATTGTTTCTAAGGCTAATGGAATTTGATCCTTATTTCTTAGAAATATAGTTGTATCATCAGCAAGCTGACTTATAATAAATTTGTGTTTGTTAATGTCTAAACCTTCAATGTTTGAATTTAAAACAGTAATAGCTAGTAGTACAGTGGCTATAATAAATAAAAGAGGTGAAATGCTGCAACCCTGCCTGATGCCTCTTTCCACCCTGAATCTGGAACATGTACCTTCTGAGAGACTGAACCGGTGGAGGTACCAGATCGGCTCGGGGGCCGTCGTCTGCTGAACACGTCACACAATATGGCTGAACGCTGGAATGGGAGTACATTGTGATTGGCTGTACGTCGGACAGTTGTGATTGGCTCGTTTTTTCTTTCATCTTATAACCTTATGCGTGCCTTGAACATGTACACCCCGATTTACCTTTGTGTATACATGCCACATGTTTCTGTACATTTTGTTAAAAATCTTTAATAAAAAAAAAGTTGTGATTGGCTCAGACAAACTTCGTTGCGTTCGACTTTCACAAGAAACAGACAGAAAGATAAATGGATGCCATTTATATAAGCTAATTTTTCAGTTTGTGTATTTGTCTTATTTACCTAGACTATATGTATATATAAAATATATATATATATATATATATATATATATATATATATATATATATATATATATATATGTATATATATATATATATATATATATATATATATATATATATATGTATATATATACATAGTCAAAGAGGTTATTGCTGCTCAGCACACAAAGCTGAAAATGAAGCTTCTCTTCAGAGTGAACCAAGGCCAAAATGATTCAACAAAACAAACTAGATCTTAAAGCTTTGGGGCTAGTGGTGGTCAAGGTGTGGTACACACTATTTTGTAGGAAATATTTCATTTCTTCCTAAAAGCTCTCCATAGCTGCTGCCGATCACCGAAAGACCGAGAAAAAAACTCTCCTAGTTACGGTTACTATGGCTACTACAGCCAATCACAATGTACTCCCATTCAGAGTGGTGTAAAAAGAGAGTGGCGACACTCTCATAGACGTCTATAGAAAGAAAGGAATGCGGAAGTCACGTGGGTCACGGAGACGCCACAGTTCCAAACAAGAGATGCAGCTCCGTTAACCTCAATTGCTCGTCAAGAACAATTACTGGTAAGTTAATAAAATAACAGCATTTTAAAAGTTTTTTACATTTTTAAGCATTATCTATCAGAAGTATACTCTTAGACATCGTTATTTTTACATTTGGTTAGCATGAAATGTCGATGTTGATGTTAAAAATGGAATGGATTTAGGGACCTAGCTTAAAGCTTGGTAACGGAGGCTAACGTGAGGTAATTAACGTGATCATTTCACTAAAGTCCGTTAACTTTTTATTGTCAGGTGACATTGTGTAAAGTTGTTTTGATTGTTAGGTTTTAAAACATTACCAATATACTATATAAGCCTATAGTAATTTTACATTTAATACATTTTTGGTATTTCTGACGTATTTTCTCCGGTAACCTGATTAAATTACAACATTTTTGGCATAGTGAGGCATTAGCTGACTGGTCTTTAATTAAGTAAGTTTTTTTCAGCATGACTTTGTAGCTGTGATAATGAATTTATCAATTTCTTTGTTGTTGTCAGGGAGGTCAGCAGATGTGGTGCTCGCTGCGGTCATGGATCAACCCTCATTAGGACTTCAGAACTTTTCTACAATGTCCAAACCCTTGAATTTGATCAAATACAGTTCATTGTTGCAGATTAATCTACCCAACAGTATAAATAGCAGTAAAATAACTTCTTTAATAAGGCTTGTTTTACATTTTCCATGATGACATTTCATAATAAAATGTTTGGTTTAAATCTGTTTTGTTTATTTTTTTCACAACTGACACATTTATTTTGTCATTAATATGGTTTTAACCAGAAAAAAAGTTAAATTCATATTTTAATCCATCCATTATACCCGCTGAATCCGTCGGTCGGGTCGCGGGGGGGCTCATTGTCCATCTGACACCAGAGAGAACAGACAGACTGAATGACTGAATCTTCTACAGATGGAGTGTTTGGGACAACAGGAGTAAATCCTGGGAACAGACAGTAACATCAGGCTCTGTTGAAGGATGTAGATCTGAAGGTAAGCTGGACCTCTGGGATGATTCAGTATAAAGGAGGACGAGGTAGCTGCCCCCTGCTAGCATGCAGGGGTACCTTCTACGATTTAAAATGGTGATAAATGTGTCTCTGCGCTCCAAAAAAGAAAAACGTTGATAAAATACATCGTCGGTGAAGTGATCAATGCACATTATGGGTCAATATTTACCGAAAATTGCGTCGTAAATGTTAAAGTTATCGTTTTTGTGCTCCGTCCCGCTAAGACCCGTTCAGACTGACTGACAACGCTGTGATGTTTGGAACTCCGGAGGCTCACATGAACCACGTGACAGCCCTAGCGGCGACTTCAAAGCGTGTCGCAACTCTGTATTACTCTATAGCTCTGCTCCCATTCAAGCCGACAGCCATATAGTGTGACGTAATCAGCAGGCGACGGAAGCCGAGCCGATTCGACCAAACAATGCGTTCTGCGCTTCGGACGTCATCAATCACGTGATCAGCGCCATTTGCTGCACGCCCCGGAACATTGTCCCGACTCTGAACACGTGATAACATAGCAACAGAAAGCTGCATGCAGGTGAGTCCAGAAAAGAATGAATTTAGCGGTCAGACGTTAGCAGAAATGCCCTTAAAGTGCTCTGTGTCATTGGTTTGATTCCTGCTCCTGGACACGGGCAGTCAGAACATGCAGCAGAGAGTAAAAAGTTCAAATAACCTGGCTGCTATTCACAGTTAGCCCGGCATGCTAAAGCTAACGCTTGATAGAAGTGTGCAGCCAAAACATGTGATTTGATGTGTTTAACGTACACAATATGCCATATTTCATGATTAGATCTTAAAATGGGACTTAATTATGCTCAATATAAATCATTTAATGACATGAAGAGTTTAAGTTGTGTGAAGAGGAGTCATAGCATTATTATAAAGACTTGTGGGTGATCCAGGAAAGTATCACAGGAGCAGTAGAAATCCAGTTCTCCTCAGTATCAGTGTGTGATTTCTCAGATTTACACTCAGAAGCCCATTAAAAGACAGTCTGACTGTCCTCTTCAGAAGTGTCTCATGAAAGCTTCATTATTCACTTTCCTTTACATATCCAATATTTTCTGTTATCCACGAATCAACAAGGACTGAGCACATGATAAAAAGGTTCTGGAAATGAGAACAGGTTTAGAAACGGAGAGAATCTGAACCTCAGTCTTTGGGATGATATTGGGACCCTTTCCTCAAACAGGATCATTGTCTTAATGTAGTAGAATGATTTAAGTTGATGGTGTTCCACTGACTCAGATGAGATTTATGGGATATTGCACACAGTGGCTGTCGGTCTACAGAGTTATTATTAAATTTTTTTCTGAATTTGATCAAAAAGCTACAAATATTTTGAACTGTGACCTTAGTGGGTCTTTAAAGAAGCATTTTAAAGTTCACAGGGATTTAAATAAAAAGCACAGTAATGAGTTTAATGGAATGTGACTTGATGGTTAAAAACTGTGCAGAAAGGTTATCAAGAGAAGAAGAAAAGTGGGTGTGGTTTAACACGCTGCACGCCACAGCTGGATCTTATCGTATGTGCTGAGAGTTGCAGAGTCCATCAGTCGGACCAGAATGGAGCAGAACCAGGAGCTGAAGCAGGACCAGAACCAGGAGCAGAACCAGGAGCAGAACCAGGAGCAGAACCAGGAGCAGAACCAGGAGCAGAAGCAGGAGCTGAAGCAGGAGCTGAAGCAGGAGCTGAACCAGGAGCAGAACCAGGAGCAGAACCAGGAGCAGAAGCAGGAGCAGAAGCAGGAGCAGAAGCAGGAGCAGAACCCGGAGCAGAACCAGGAGCAGAACCCCTCCACCAGTAACAGAGCCGGCTCATCCTCTGGGTCCACCGGGCCACAGGTCAGTGTGGAGGAGGTTTTTATTTTATTTCTTATTTATTTGGTTAGGACTCTGCACATTAATCAACATATCAGCAAAGCATCCATGTAAATATGCCGGAGTTAGCACAGTTGCTAAATTTCATCCGTTGTCCTCAGGCAGGTATCATAAAAACACACAGACAATACACCATGACAAAAAACTAAAGAACAAACAAACAGAAAATCTTTAGAAAGATTCACATCAAAGTTAAGAGTCCGTACACAAAAGGGAAAAGACGGAGAGGTGACCCATGAGAGCAGCTCTGGCTGTTTTCAACCACTGTTTAAGGGTCTTTTTAAAGGTGGTGGAATTGTCCCAGTTTCTAACACGAGTTGGCAGTGTGTTCCAGCACTGTTCCTCTGATGGACTCCACCATTTGGCACAACTTAGTCCTGCATCATTGCACATCAGTCTCCTCGAGTGCTCTGGGGTTTACTCAAGAGGATTTTGTCTTTATGAAATCCTGTAATAATGGAGGGGCTAATCCTTTGGAAACCTTAAAGATGAGACAGACATCCAAAAACAGCTGATAGCTATCAAAGTAGCTTTTGGCGCCGTTTACACATACCCGGGTATTTTGAAAAACGCATATTTTCTAACCTTCGTTTTCAAAAAAAAACCCATGCACACAGCCCCGTTTTAAAAAAAACCCCGTCTACATTGATCCGGAGAAATACGCTATCAGGAGCTGTTAAATTACGCCAAGCCTGACGGTGGCAATGTTAGAACAATGAGAATTCCACACAAGCCAATCAGAAGCCTAATAGAGAACCGCTGACAGGCAACTTTCTTCACAACATCAACAGAAGCGCGCATGTGAGTACTCTCACCCTGGATGTGCGGGCGTAGCAGTTCTGCTAGGGAAAGGAGTGAAAATCGTGACATCCTGAAATTTTCCCTCCATTCCTCCGGGACAACGAGGCCATTTTCAAAATTTTCCCACCATAAAGCAGTCCGTCCGGGTCTAATCCTGAATCGCCGTCGCTGGCAGTGGTATGGCCGGGCTCTGTCTGCCAACAGAAGCTCCGCAATTGCTGCCCTCCGCGCCGTAATGCGCCTTTGTTGTTCAATACTTTGTATGAGTGTAATTTTCAAAATCACACAAGCGAGTATAGCTCTCAACAAAATAAATGCTGCTAGTACCTCCATGCTTGCCAGATAAACAATGAATGGCGTTATCCTGCCACTATGGTGGATAGGGGCGGGGCTCTGTACTATGACGACAACTCCGCATTCCATTCTGAAAACTCCGTTTTCGTCTGTCAACCAGTTTACACACAAACGCTAAACGGAGTTTTTAAAAAATCTCCACTTTTGCCTGAGTTTTTTTTAGCTTCGTTTTCGGAGGAAAAAACTCCGTTTGTGTGTCAACGAAAGGCACAAACGAAGGGAAAGGTCTTCGTTTTTCAAAATACCCGGGTATGTGTAATCGGCACCTTAGTCCAAGTGTAGGAGCCATTTGAATAGTTTATGTTTATCATTTATTGTCTTTAAATATTATTATTTACAAATTCCATTTTTTTACTTTCAGAACTTAATTTGTTTCTCTACATCCAATATAATTCCTGTTTTGAGTATGTATGAGTAAGAGGGAGTGAGTGTGAATGAATGAGTACGCCCTCTACAGGCAAAGGGGGAAATATACCGACAGGTATATAGGTGTGCCATCCAGATGCCAATGGGAGGGTTCGGTGATGCGCACACCATCAAAGACCGTGGCAAAGAGAGGAAGGAATGGACATTGGAATCCAGAACATTAGAAACTTACAAAGACACTTGAACCCTTGAAGTGTGTAATTTATATTATTTCTGTTAATAAACCACAATCAACTTTATTTTCGACTCCTCGACTGTTTAACACGAGTCAGTGATCATCACACCGAACCCCAGGAAATGTCAAACAAACAAAGGTCAATGGGACACCAAAATAACACCAAGGTTTGGACAATACACCAAGTTCCTCAACTGAGCCAATGAAAAATCTATTGATAACTCGCAGTAATCTCCAGATTGTCAGTTAGCTCATCATTTACCTGGAGCTGTAGATCACTAAAATGGGGAGAAAACTCATTTAGATTGTTCCATATTAGCTTTTAATCACCATTTGCCCCATTTATGTCCTCAATATAGAATCTGCTTTCACCTTACGGGTCATCCTTAAGACTTTATCTCTATTTTTCATACATTTTATAATTTCATTGTTCAATCAGGGCAGAGGTCTCTTTTGAAAGAAAACACTCTGAATTGTCACCTACAACAGTCAGAAGTGCTATTGCACAGAGTTATATGAGCTTGAATACAGTGAAAACAGATGGATTTTTATGCCTGCCAAATTTTTCTTCCCAATGTGTGTCTTAAAAGTGACTGTAGCATAGGGCTGCTGACTGAAAAACACAATGGGACTACAGCCTGAAGTCTTACCCATTCCCACTTCAAATGTGACTGTAATACAACAAAAAAAATTAGTATTTTGTACAGTTTTTTCCAAGGATAGGACCTTGGAAAAAAGCTTTAGTGATGAGAATGCTGCTGAGTGATAACGCTGAGTCACAATTTACTTCGGTAACAATTAAGTATCTAACTGTCTATCTATGAGTACAATAATATTAAATAAAATAACAATAAAATGTAAATAATACTTGTCAAGAGTAACGTTTCCGTCGTCAGAAAATGCTTCTTCTTCTTCAGAGTCAATGAACGACACATCACTGTCTTCCTCTGACACACACTCGTCAGAAGCATCACTGTCCCGCCGTAGACAAACCTCCAAGGCTTCCTCCATAGTGTATTTAGTTTTCCAAGTCCGTTTAGCCATTTTGTAGACGCAAGAAGACGAATAACTGCAGAATTTCGAATTACGCACAGCGATGCGTAATTTGCAACTCCTGAAATCAGCGACTACTTGCACAGGAAATGTTTACGCACACCTGTGGCTGTTTATGGGAGAAATCCCACCCATCGCGCGTCATGCCGTTTTTTTCAGAATGCCATTTGCTATTCAATCCGCCACTCCAAAGTAAACTGGTTCGAGCCGCACACGAAACAAGTAGTGCAGATACTTTTGACGCATCAGTGAGTAACTGACTATTGTGCCCCAGCAGACAGGGTAAACATTCATCTATTGGAACAAGTAAGATGTCATTCAAAAGCTAAAAGACCAGAGCTGTTTCGGTATGACGTTGGTGCTAATACATGCATGCTAACTGAAGTTATGATCAAGAATATGCGGAAAAATATGCTTCCGACAGAAATTCTGAAAGTTCGCCGCCGCAGACTTTGTGTCTTTGTGGGCGAAATACTTGTTGTCGACTAACTATTTTATTGGAGTACATTGATTGGACCCTTGCCAACGTGACAGGACCATTTTTATTGGAGACTTTATAGGTGACTTTGATACTTTTATGTTTTTGCGACTGGTTTTACATAAGTGTTAACTGTGTCCACAGTTCTGATTGTATCCTGGATACATCATTGGAATCACAAGACCCTTAGCTTTCCAACGGTATATAACATATGTAGGCAGTAGGCACATATAAAGGCGGGCTGAGGAAAACCCCGGATTTGCGCTGAAGTGTGCAACGTCCCGCCAGCGGGACATGAAAACGTTAAGGGGTTAATAAATGTTCCATTTGCTCAGTTTGTGCTTTTCCTGGTTAAAAACATCTATCTATCTGAAATAGTGTAGCTCAAGTTCCTTTTCAGAGTTTCATCATGACAAAAATAATTAGTAAAAGAGCAAAAAGCAAGAGTTTACTGCTTAAAAAGCTGAACGTGTGCAGAACACATCAGAGCACAGTGCTGATAGCTGAGGGCACTTATAAACGCACCCTCAGCGTTCACGTTTGATCTGAGATATTGAGACCTGTGTGGCTCGGTCTGTCCAGCTCCAGTTAGAATATGTTGGTTAGCGTAGGTTAGCTTAGAGAAATCTTTTGTGTGAACTTCAAAAGGATCTAAGTCTTCTTCCTCTCTGTCATTGCAGAAACGTAGAGCCCAAGAGGGATCCAGATGGCACTGCTGTAAGGACTGTGGGGAAGTTATCAAACGATCTCGTCTGAGGTATCATCAGAGGCTTCATACTGGAGAGAAGCCATACAGCTGTGGTCAGTGTGGGGCAGCTTTCACTGAATTAGGTAGTCTAAAGAAACACAAACGTATTCACACTGGAGAGAAGCCATACAGCTGTGACCAGTGTGGGGCAGCTTTCACTACATTAGATAATCTAAAGACACACCAACGTATTCACTCAGGAGAGAAGCCTTACAGCTGTGGTCAGTGTGGGGCAGCTTTCACTACATTAGGTAATCTAAAGACACACCAACGTATTCACTCAGGAGAGAAACCTTTCATCTGTGGTCAGTGTGGGGCAGCTTTCACTACATTATATCATCTAAAGACACACCAACGTGTTCACTCAGGAGAGAAACCTTTCATCTGTGGACAGTGTGGGGCAGCTTTCACTCAATTAGGTCATCTAAAGACACACCAACGTAGTCACACAGGAGAGAAACCTTTCATCTGTGGTCAGTGTGGGGCAGCTTTCACTAGATTATCTAGTCTAAAGACACACCAACGTAGTCACACAGGAGAGAAGCCTTTCATCTGTGGTCAGTGTGGGGCAGCTTTCACTCGATTAGGTAGTGTGAAGACACACCAACGTATTCACTCAGGAGAGAAGCCATACAGCTGTGGTCAGTGTGGGGCAGCTTTCACTGAATTAGGTCATCTAAAGACACACCAACGTATTCACACAGGAGAGAAGCCTTACAGCTGTGGTCAGTGTGGGGCAGCTTTCGCTCGATTAGGTAATCTAAAGACACACCAACGTATTCACTCAGGAGAGAAACCTTTCATCTGTGGTCAGTGTGGGGCAGCTTTCACTCAATTATCTAATCTAAAGACACACCAACGTAGTCACTCAGGACAGAAACCTTTCATCTGTGGTCAGTGTGGGGCAGCTTTCACTAGATTATCTAGTCTAAAGACACACCAACGTAGTCACACAGGAGAGAAGCCTTTCATCTGTGGTCAGTGTGGGGCAGCTTTCACTGGATTAGATTATCTAAAGAAACACCAACGTAGTCACTCAGGACAGAAACGTTTAATCTGTGGTCAGTGTGGGGCAGCTTTCTCTCGATTAGATTATCTAAAGAAACACCAACGTAGTCACACTGCAGAGAAATGATTGGCTTAAATCAACAACAATTTTTACGGCAGATAAGCAAACATTCACCTGGGAGCAGCAACAGGAACTACCAATCAGAAGCCTTGCCTTTGTTCAGATTAAAAATCTTCTTTGTGGATTACCACCTTCTCTTGTCAGGACTTTAGTTCTGAATGTTCTGTGGGGAGCACATGTTTGAAGAACCATTGAAAGTGCTTTATAATTTGTTGGGATTGCTTTAACTGGGGACGGATCTCCCGACGTTCAAGACAAACATGGCATCAATTGTGAGTTGATGGACAGAACAAAATGCAGTCTGTTTGAAAGTAGAAACATGTTTATTCTGTTATACTGAACATATTTGTTTTGTTTAAAGTTAAGATCCACAAAGTAGCTTTGCACCAGCTGTGGGTATTTCTGTAAACATCTGAAGAAGCAATATATCATTTCAGTTTGATGTGAAGTCGAGCTTTACACTCGTCTGTATTTCATTGTTCTGCATTTCATTAAAGGTCAGATGTTAACTTTTCTCATGCTTTTCATGTTCTTGTTACAGATATTTTTGAAGAAAATGTGTGTTTGGTTACGAGGGAAAGTTGACCCTTATCATCTTCCCCAAAGACCCAGAAATCTTTAACGCAGTCTGAAAAAGGTTTGGAGTTGTTCCCTGTACTTCCCAGACAGCTGTATGATGCTGATGACTGAAGCTGAAAGTTAAGGCTGTTCCAACGCTAAAAGGGCACGAGGCCCAACTTCAAGCTGTGAAACTCTTTCAAATGTCTGTTGTGTTGGAATCAGATGTGTGAACGCATTTTAGTCCAAACGAGGGAAAAGGCAGCTAAGCAGGCTAACGGTACTTTGAATTGAACCGTTTAACACAAGAAAACTGAACTGATCTGTTTGTTGCTTCTACAACTGCTCAGTTACTCACACAATCAGGTACTGAGCAGATTTACCAAACAGACATTCTGCTGTAATCTCAGATGCTCTCAGTCGCGCTGCTCACGTTGTTTTAGTCCACAACTCTTCTTCTTCTTCTTCTTCGCGTGAGAGGAAGAGCGGAGCGAAAGAGAGAGAAAAAGTTTTTTTTGTCATCTTTATTCTCTATTCTTGGTTTTCTTTGTTTCAATGTTTCATTAGTTGTGTCTTTCTGAGTACTTTGTCTTGTGTGTTGTGAGTTTAGTTTAGTTTTTTTTTTTGTAGCGTTTGTTGGGCGTGCTTCCCAGCACTGCTGGGAAGCCGCAATGGCGGCGGGCGGCTTCTCCGCGCTGTCCAGGCAGCACGGCATCAGGGTAGGTGCCGGCTCTCTGTGCAGCGTGGAGGACGTGGCGCTGGCCGTGGGGCAGGTGATCGGGCACAGCTCTGTTAAGTCTGCTGCCCGCATGAACAAGGCTGTTGTCTTGTTTGTGGCGAAGGTGGAGCAGGTTAAACTGCTAGTGGAGACGGGAGTCACAGTTAATGGGATCTTCGAGCCGGTGATGCCGCTCACGCAGCCGGCTTCGAAGATCGTTCTGTCAAACGTGCCCCCGTTTATTAGTGACGAGTTCCTAATTAAGGAACTCTCCAGGCACGGGAAGGTGGTTTCCCCACTGAGAAAGGTGCTGTCGGGCTGTAAGTCCCCACTGCTAACGCATGTGGTGTCTCACCGCAGACAGCTACACATGATCTTAAACGATAAATCAGGGGAATTAAATCTGAGGTTTATTGTGCGCGTGGAGGGGTTCGATTATACTTTGTTCGCCACCTCCTCCACAATGAAGTGCTTTGGCTGTGGCACAGAGGGCCACCTGATTAAAGCCTGTCCCAGCCGCGCCGCTCCGGCGGGCTCCAGCGGAGCCGCGGCTGCCGACCAGCCCGCTCCTGGTGCCGCGGGGCGGGGGGGTGATGCTCCCGCCTCCGGCTCTGGTGGAGCCGCGGCGCCCGGCCGCCCCGCTCCTGGTGCCGCGGGGCGGCGTCCGGGGGGGCAGACACAGAGCCAGCGGGGGGTGAGCCGCGAGGGCGAAAGGGAGGAGGGTGAAGTTAGAGGCAAGGTAAGTGAAACGGGTAAGGTGTGTGAGACAGGTAAGGTAAGTGCAACAGGTGAGATAAGTGAGACAGGTACAATAAGTGAACCAGGTAAGGTGTGTGAGACAGGTAAGGTATGCGAGACAGGTAAGGTAAGTGCAACAGGTGAGATAAGTGAGACAGGTACAATAAGTGAACCAGGTAAGGTGTGTGAGGCAGGTAAGGTGTGTAAGACAGGTAAGGTGTGTGTAACAGGTAAGGTAAGTGAGACAGGTAAGGTGTGTGAGGTAGGTAAGGTGTGTGAGACAGGTAAGGTAAGTGAGACAGGTAAGGTAAGTGAGACAGGTAAGGTAAGTGAGGCAGGTAAGGTGTGTGACACGGGTGAGGTTGCAGGTGAGGTGAGTGTCCTCCCTGCAGCGTGTCCAGGTGCTTTAGCTGCTGGAGCTGGACTCATGGAGACCTGTGAGTCTGGGGAGAACTTTGTTTCCGTAAAACGTCGCAGCAAGCGCAAAAATGTGGTGAAGGTTGTGGGGGGCTGTAAAACCGGCCGGCTGGAGGCTGGAGTGAGCGACGCAGGCAGCAGCGACAGCGAGGGCGGTGTGTCTGACTGCAGCGAGCTGTCTCTCAGTCAGACAACCGCCAGTCAGGAGGGTGACCTGTATCCCGCTGAGGTGTTCCAGACCTTCCTGCACCAGACTAAGGGCATGAAGGGCCTGCGGCTAGAGCAGCGTTTTCCAGATCTGCTAAAGTTTTACGTCTCAGCGAGACACCTTATTCAGCACAGAGCTTCCTCAGGTCTCACTGATCGGGAAATTTACAGACTCAGGAAACACATGATCAAAGTGAGAAGTCAAATCGGACTTTAATGATGAGGGTTTTAGAACTGGTTTTACTTCTCCATTTTACTGTCTTTGGTTTTAACATCTCCTTTACCATGAACATTTTAAAAATGGGGAGTTAAACGTCAACGGAGCCAGGGAGGCCAGAAAAAGGGCTCTGGTTTTTGACACAGCACGGAGAAAAAAGGTAGATGTGCTGTTTTTACAGGAAATCCACAGCGATGGCAGCAACGAGGCAGACTGGAACAGGGAGTGGGAAGGTGAAGTGTTTTTAAGCCATCACAGCACTCAGAGTGCAGGAGTAGGCTTCATCTTCTCCAGAACATTTACTCCATTGTCTCTGGAGGTCGAGCAAATTGTACCGGGGAGGTGCCTTTTAATCAAAGCAAAGTTTGAACACCACACACTGTTTTTTGTAAATATATATGCTCCGACCAATGGTCCAGGGAGGGAGAGCTTTTTTAATCAAGTCAACGACAGACTGAACTGCTGTGGCTCGGAGGATTTTTTATTCTTGGGGGGGGATTTTAACTGTACTGGAGACGCGGTTTTAGACCGTAACCATGCAGAGCCTCATCCAGCCTCTCAGCTCGCTCTGAGGCGGCTGGTCTGCTCCCACGGCCTGGTGGATGTGTGGAGAAGGACGCACACAGACTGCAGGCAGTACACATGGTCCCACCTGACAGACAGTAGGATCTCCTCGGCCAGGCTTGATCGCTTTTATTGTTTTAAACATCGTTTTAATGTTTTTAAGGGCTGTACGATCATGCCAGTCGGTTTTACTGATCATTCTTTGGTTTTATGTCATGTTGTTCTAAAGAATGTTTTACCCAGGAGTGCGTACTGGCATTTTAATTCAGCGCTGACGTTTGATAAAGGTTTTAAAGAAGCTTTAAGTTATTTTTGGGCCATTTTTAGACTTAGGAAGGGTGATTTTACGTGTCTCAGGCAGTGGTGGGACCATGGCAAGACTGAGATAAAACTCTTTTGCCAGCAGTACACTCTCAATGTTACACGGGATGCCTGTCGATCTATACAGGACCTGGAGACTGCGATCGTGGAACTGGAGACAGTTGTCACTTCCACAGGAAATCGAGGATGTATTGAAGTCCTCAAATCTAAAAAGATGGCTCTGGCCAAACTGCTGGACACAAAGGTGCAGGGTGCACTGGTCCGATCCCGGTTCCTAAACATCTCCGAGATGGATGCTCCCTCTAGCTACTTCTTCGGCCTGGAGAAGAAGCGAGGTCAGGCCAAGGTAATCCACTCTCTGCTCTCCGACACAGGGCAGAAACTCACTGACACTGCAGATATCAGACAGCGAGCTGTGGATTTTTACGCATCCCTCTATGCGAGTGCATACGAGGAGAATGATGCACTGTTTGAGGAGTTCTGTGGTGAGCTGCCTCAGGTCTCTGAGGAGACCAACGCACAGCTGGAGCAGCCCTTACAGCTTTTGGAGCTGCAGGCTGCTCTGCAGGGCATGCAGGGACGGAGGGCTCCCGGCATCGACGGTCTGACTGTCGAGTTTTATAAGGCCTTCTGGCACATTTTAGCACCCGACGTTTTAGCTGTTTTTAACGAGAGCTTGGCTTCGGGTTCCCTGCCGCTGTCCTGTCGCAGGGCTGCTGTCACCCTCCTGCCAAAGAAAGGCAACCTTCAGGAGATAAAGAACTGGCGCCCTGTGTCGCTCCTGTGTACAGATTATAAAATCCTGTCCAAGGCCTTGGCGAACAGGCTGAGGAATGCTATGGAGCAGGTCATCCACCGGGATCAGACCTATTGTGTACCTGGCAGGTCTATGGTAGACAATGTCTACCTGATTCGGGATGTTTTGGAGGTCTCCAGCTCATTGGGCATTGATACTGGTCTCATTTCGTTAGACCAGGAAAAGGCTTTTGACCGCGTTGAGCACAACTTCCTCTGGAAAACCATGGAGAGGTTTGGCTTCAGCGCTGGTTTTATAGCCAAGATCCGGGTGTTATACTGTAACATTGAGAGTATGCTGAAGTTCAACGGCAGTCTGTGTGCTCCTTTCAGGGTGCATGGAGGCATCCGGCAGGGCTGTGCTCTGTCTGGGATGCTCTATGCACTCTCCCTGGAGCCCCTCCTCTGTAAGATTCGCACACGCATAGATGGCCTGCTTTTACCTGGTTTTAAACAGAGCATTGTGTTGTCTGCCTACGCAGATGACGTCATTGTTCTGATCGGATTCCAGAGAGAAGTAGATCTTTTAGTTGAACTAGCCGCCTCCTTTAACACTCTGTCCGCAGCGAGGGTGAACTGGAGGAAGAGTGAAGCCCTTGCTGTGGGCAGATGGTGTGATGGCCTCCCAGTTCTCCCTCAGCACCTGCAATGGAGCAGAGAGGGGCTGAAATACCTTGGCGTCTTCCTCGGGTGTGAGGAGATGACCAGGAGGAACTGGGAGGGTGTCACAGAAAAGGTTGTAGGCAAACTACAAAAATGGACATGGCTGCTCCCCCAGATGTCTTACAGGGGTAGAGTGCTGGTGCTGAACAACCTGGTAGCATCTCTGCTGTGGCACCGCCTGGCCTGCGTGGACCCCCCATCAGGTCTACTAGCTCAGGTCCAAGCAAAGATTGTCGACTTTTTTTGGAATGGTCGGCATTGGGTGCCACAGGGGGTGCTGTTTTTACCGAGAGAGGAGGGGGGCCAGGGCCTCATCCACCTGGCCAGCAGGGCCTCCACTTTCAGGCTTCAGTTTGTCCAAAGGTTTTTAACAGGTCCGGCGGACTTGGTGTGGAGAGAAGTGGCCGGCTGGATTTTTAAACGTGCGGGTGATCTGGGACTGGATGCTGCTCTGTTTTTAACCGATTGCACTTTATTAAATTTAAACGGGTTGCCTCCTTTTTATCACAGTGTTTTTAAGTCGTGGGTCCTTTTTAAACTTGACTCGCGACAAAGCTCTGCCTCCCTGTTCTGGCTGCTGCAGGAGCCACTGGTGCACGGGGCCCGTCTGGACGTGTCCAGCGAAGCTACGCCTGGACTGGGAACAGCACTGTGCAGGAAAAAGGTTGTGGTGTTCCAGCAGCTGGTGGACACTGCGGGGCCGGCGCTGACGGACTTGCAGGCCGTGGGCTCTCTCCTCGGCATCAGGTCCGCCAGGGTGGCAGAACGGGTCGTGGAGCTCTGGAGGCGGAGGCTCTCTGGCAAGGAGGGAGGCCTCCTCCCAGTGTCGCTGCTGCCTCCAGAACCACTTCCGCTACACCGGCTTCAGGAGCCAGTAGGAACTTTGTCCGTCTCTGACGTCATAAGTAATAACCAATGGGAGAGCAGCTGAGCGTTTGGAACGAGCCCCGCCCCCTCGCTGGCTGCTTCTGCCGGGGTGAAGCACAGAGATAAATCCTCGTTCCCTCTGTTAAAGACACCTTTATGCCCACTGAATCCAGTCTGAGGAGAACTCTGAAATGTTTCAGCTAACAGATAGTTGTCCACAAGAACAAACACAAGAGGCTCCATGTTTTTAAGTGTATACAGTAGAAAGTTTTCAGCTGTTTGGTTTGATTACTCTTACCTTCTCTGTCGACATAGCTTGCACCTTCTGACTCCTCGCCGGTTCGTCAACAAACGTGAAAAGTGAAAGTGAAAGGGTGTTGTATTTACGACAGTGTAACCGTACATTACCTCCAAGCCTTAGGGGGAGCTCCATAATGGGCTTTTTGAGAAGTTACATTGTATTGCTTTAACGCGGACATTAAAAGATGGAGGCAGCGGTAGAACAACAGCAACAGGGTTCGGTAAAGTTTGACACATATTGACAGATTCGCACTTGCTGAATAAATACCTCCAAAATAAAGCGTCGTTCCAGATCAAATCACACCTCTCTCCATCAGATAAACATTTGAATCCAAATAAGCTGTCCTTGGAGCAGGAAAATAACATTAGTCTCCATGTGCAGCCGGCTGCAACACCTGCTCCAGAAATATTCAATAACTCCGCTCTAATGAGTCTTAATGCCAATAAAATCACTGCAGACATCAACGGCCTCCTGTTGGTTCCACAAACACAGCTTGTGCTTCATTTGGTGCGTGTGAGTGTGAGTATGTTGTTCTGAACAATTGACCAACATCTGTATTACAGACTGTGGTGTCACCTCAGGAGACTCTGATATCCTGCTGCTTATACTACAACAGGTGTGTGCAGCAGGAACAGGGAAAGGATGGATGAGATCTTTATGATATGATGGAGGTTGGAGCTTCAACAAGAAGATGAGAAAAGTCTATATATTTCTACATTTATTTTCTTCATCTTTGACAGATCTGTCCTTTTTGTGGCAGTTCAGTAAAAATATGGAGTTTCTGCAGTCCGAGAGGCCAAACTGACATCATGCAGTTTATATTTACACCACAAGAGAGCGAAATCACCATAAATGAAAAGTCCCCTTCCGTCACAGTTCCAGCAGATATGAGTTACATTAGAGCTGAACTGAACATGGATCAGTAACATTTATTCAGTCCTGATCATCAGTGTTTTTCCAGTTATGGTAACAAAGACAAACTGAACACATGTGGCACCATTAAAGATGATTTACAGCCCTTAAATGAACTCTCCGTCTCCTCTGTAACTGATGAGTTCAACATGTTGAAGAGCTGTTTGAACCAACTCTGAACTCATTCATTCATTCATTCATTCATTCATTCATATCGTCTCACACTTTGATGGAAACGTGTCGCACAAAGAAAAGTGATCATTCATTTCTTTAGATCTAAAATAATCAGTGTTGATAATCTGAGGCTCTTTTGTACAAATCTAACATGTTTTTAATCCTGTAAATGATGTGATCATGTGACCAGCACTAAATCAGCTGTCTTCAGATCAGAGGTTATCGTTTTATTTGAATAAAATACTTAATAAAGAATCATTTCAGATGTAGAATATCTAAGTTACACAAAGAGCAGAGAGACCTCGATAAAATGACAAACTGACTTTTCAACAACATCTCTTCTTCTTTTGTGGAGACTCAGAATGTGTCCAAAGTTTTGGTGGACTTTCTTTAAAAAGTGATCCATCAGCTATATTCCATCCGCTATATTCCACATCTGCTGAATACAGAAAGTTTGGACGTGTTTGTGGCTGCTGCTGCTGTCCCAGCCATGATGTGTCCACACTGGGTGTTGTGTTCAGAAAGAAGCATGCACATGCACATGCACATGCACATGCACATGCTAAAACAAGGGCACAGATAGAAATGACCTTTGGCCAAATTAAATACAGGTTCATTGCTTAACTCTCTGGGCGCCATAGGTTTACCTCTGAAATGTTCCAATTTGACATCTTAATTTCAAAAGGCCATATCTTAAAAATGACAATAGATAGAGACTTTCTGTAAATTAGAGAAATGTTTAGTATGATCTCAAGTTTATGTGGAGATAAGATTTACCCATCTAATTTGCATATTATAACATCATAGGGTGGCGGCCATTTTGGAATAGCATTTTCTGAATCTGAATTTGTAAGGTCTTTATCTCCTGTATAGCCAATTTGCTGCTCGAATGGGGAGATCCAATTTTGATACACATCATTGTTATTCGTCACGTACGCAAAGCCAGCATTCATGTCTTGTACAGGTACTGGCAGCGCATTACGCGCGGCTCCTCTCCCCCGTGACACAGGGCTCCTGCTGCGGGCAGCACCGCGCCCACCTCTGCCTCCAGCACGCCGGGCTGAGGGGCTCGGGCTGCCGTCATTTTCCATCCCCACCCTGTATCTACTACGCTGCCCATTTCCTCTCCTCTGCACACTTCTCCCCCGTCTAATAACACCATCAGTCACAGGCAAAGACTCCACAACTTGTGTGTCTCCAACATTACGGAGAGGAACGCGACCTGAAGTAAAGGTAGCAACATGGCTATCATAGTCAGAAGACCGGGGAGCTAGCTGGCTAGCGCGGTAAAATGACTGAACTTCAACAGCTGCCCCAGGCTCATCACCTTCAACTACACCTTCCACACTAATGCCCCGACCCCGTGAAACATCGCCACCCCCACTGACATCGGATACACCACTATCTACTGTATGGGAAACATGGCAAGAAGTGGTTTGTTGTGCTTGGTGTACTTTCGCCGCACTTTCTCCGATCATCACTAAATGAATCACCGTCATCAAAAGGATTATATTCGCCTTCCGAATCGGGATCGGCGAAAAGAAGTCCCAAAACATCATTACAGGTGAGTTTTTTGCCCGACATCAGACGCAAATCCAAATGTACAGGCGCTAATGATACGAAACTGGCTATGTGAAAAGATGCTAACTGGCTCCTGAACAGTGAAACTCGTCGCTCTGATTCAACCCACCGTATCTCCTCAGTTTTGTATAGAAGCATGACGTAATTATGGGTGTAAACCAAACTACAACATGTCCTCCCTCTAGTGGATGGGAGTAGAAACGGAGTTAAACACCCTATTTGAAAAAAAAACACCGTTTTATCCAGTGCGGCATCTTGTCGACGAAAGTCGCCTGTGGCGCCCAGAGGGTTAAAGTTCTCAGGCACCATGGCTGACTTCTGACAGAGCCATCTTAAATTAATAGTATACTTCATATTTTATACATTTTGTCTTGTGGACAACTTTTCAGGCTCAAGTCTTTTCTTCGTTGAGTCCCTGCAGGTTCTAGTGCCTGAAAGGACTCAGTTTCTCCTGACACAGTGAGGGACCTGTACAGGGACACATGTTTCCTTTGATCCTTATTGTTGTGACCTTTGAGTTAGAACTTCTTTTTATAATTTAGCATTGACACAGTAGTAGTTTAAGTCAGAGCAAGTGTAAGAAGGCTAAATGGACAGAGATGATTTATAACTTTCCACACGTTTAGGTCATGGCACCCCACTGTGAATATAAATGTATAAAACACATTTCTAACACGTTGCATGAACCGTACAATAATGACAAGTTTGAGTTTAAGTTGTGTTGAATTGTTTAATTATTGTTACATGTTTCTCAAGCTGTGGAGAGAAACCAGAATTAAATACAGTTCACAACATGAAATTCTCCTTTATCTGAATTTATACACGTCCCTCTCCAGTTTCATAATCTCTAGCTTGATCTTTTTTATTTTCAGTTTCTTGTATTCCATATCTAGTTTGGCGCTCTCTTTATTGGACAAACACATTTCTTCAAAGGCTACTTACCACTCTGACATATTTTCCTGTACTTTACCTTCACTTGCTGCCAGGTACGCTTTTGGCTGTTAAGATTCCTCCTGTTGAGATGTAACAGTGAAAAATTAATATCTGGGTCACACACACAGGATAATATGGTCACAAAGTATGATGATGCATGTCGATTATTGGGTTATTAATAAACTGAGCAGGGCCAGTATATGTGTACTGTACATCTGATACAGAGACAATTCAGCATGCTTTACGTAAACACATTATAACACAAAGAGGAGAGCATAAATACATGAGGACAGTAAAATGAATGTCAATGGTATGAAACTTTCATAACTTACGCATTTAGTCTGTCTACAGTTGTTTGCCATGCCGTTTCTTCGCTTTATTGATCACAGCTGTATTACCATTTCTGGTGATGAACTTTTAAAATCCTCATACAGCTCCATAAGCATTATTTGTTCAGCTGCCGAAAAAATAAAAGCTCTTGTCTTTCTCTCCTTTTCTGCCATCTCTGTTTTTCCACCATCCACTCGTCAGGGCTTCTTACGTTCCTCGTACACTCGCACTTAGCCAGGCTATGTAAGCCTCGCTTGGATTAGCCTCACTGAGATGCAGCTGAGCTGGCTTCATGGAACGACTTGAGGCTTAATTGGAAGATGGTGTCAGTTAAAGCGACGCTTTCCGGCTACAGCCTGGCTTTCTTTAGCTACTTTCTAGGAATACCCCCCTTGAGTGCCTATGAAAGGTGCCTATAAATAAAATGTATTATTATTATTATTAATTCTGATGTGCGATGAGGCAGTTCTCCTGCAACATTAAGCTCTTTTCCACCAGTACTTACTCACAACCACTTCAATGTGGGTGGGATCGTTGTAGCAAGGAGGTCCAAAAGTCCTGTGATGTCAGTCTTATGTGACACAAACATGACACAACAATTTAGGACATCGAGGCAAAGGTTTACCTGCTGCTTGGTCTATGTCTTTGCGTCTAGCAATCCACCTCGTTGACGATCACAGAATACATCAAATCCAACTGTTGCTGTTGCCGGTTCTTGTTAAGGAGTGGCTTTCATGACTCATCCAGTGACATCAATCCCTGGCCAATCAGTGGCCTGCAGTCTGTAGATGTCACATTTTCGGCTCAACTCAACTCGACACCGACCGAGTAGGTGCTAAAAATGTATCACCTGGTGCCAGGTGGTATTACCTCATGGAAAACCCTAACAGCTGAGTGGGATCCAGTCGAGTGGAGTAGGTAGAGGTTGAAAAGGAGGAATGTGTTCTGATGTCATTCTAAATCTCTGAAAGTTGACTTAGGCTTGTTTTATCTCGTCTTTTTTTTTCGGAAGGCATGTTTTATCACATGTGATTAGCCCGGCTAGCTCAGTCGGTAGAGCATGAGACTCTTAATCTTAATCTTAAAAGCCACAGGTTCCTCTCTCAGTGACAGTCAGCCAGACTCCACCTGATCGGTACAAAGAAGAGAAGCAAACAGTCGAAATGAGCTACTTTTTTTGCACTTTACGTTCAACAGACACTGAGGGTGGGGGTATTTCAACATGCATTCACTTCTTTTATATTACATTTTGCAGACGCATTTACAAATTAGGATAATTAGGATATGATGACAGACAGTCATCATTGAAAAAAATAAACGTGCACAATCGGCCTCCTATAATGCAATCTATGCAATTTCCAAGCATAGAATCGAGTGTAGGAGCGAGTGAAATTAAAGAATTCCCGATTTCCATGTCTTTTTTTAAAATTTAAAGAAAAAAAAAATTTAATTTTAAAACTTTTTTTTATTTTTTTTATTTTCCCGGTTTGGAATGTCTCGCGGACCGGTACTGATTTAAGTGATCAGTATTTAACAACTTTGTTGCACAAGGCTGGGTGGCCTCTCGCGGCCCAGTTTCCCTTTTTAAATAAACATTCCAGTCATTCGTATTGAATGTTGACCCCGTGGTTGAACATCAAACATTTAGATGCAAACCTTGAAGACGTAGAATGTTTCAAACTGGATGTTTCAGCTGTTGTCTCGAAGCAAGTTCATCAACAGTTTCAAGTTCTCTACCCGACTGATGTACTTAGAAGGTTTTGGATCAACATCAAAGGAATCCCTGGAGTCAAAAGAACCACCACTTTTATTATGGGTTGTCCAACAGATAATGGTGAGAATATAGAGGGGGATGGCCACTATATAACGCTGTTTTCACGTAGTTGTTAGCTGCTCACTGGTGTGAACTGTGAACCTGAACGAGTGTGTACAAGTAAAGCAGATTTTCAGCTTCCCACATGAGAAGCCTGGACAGAAATGTTTGTTTTGATTTAAAAACCTCTTTACTCCATGACCCTTTCTCTTAGTGCAGAATTAGAACCCCAGAATGTTCTAATTTATTCGCTGAGCCCCCTGTGACATCACACAGAACCCCCCTTAATGTACAGAATACGGAACCCGTGGCAGTCGGATCCTTACCAGACCGGTGCAGAGTAACACCTGTTTCAGTAGTTTGTGAAAGCCTTTAACTAACTTCCACACTGCTGATATACAGCTTGCAGACATCCATTGCATCTCTCAGTGTTGAATGAAGATGATGCCCTTCAGTGATGATGACATAATGTGAGTACAACCAACTGCTCGATGCTGTAAATTGTCTCTTTGGGTCTTAAAATTCTTTTGGGTCTATCATAAAGGAACATAAACTCGAGAGTGATATTACAGTTCTTAAATGGTGCGCCTATGACTCAGAGTTTACACCTAATAAGTTGGACTCTAGATTCAAAGATTGGATAGCTGAGGGTATAACAGCCTTATGCAGGGTAATGAAAGATGGAAAAATGCTCAGTTTTGAAACGCTTAAAAGGACACATTTAGTAGAAAAACAAGACTTCTATGGATATCTGCAGCTGCGGCACTACGTTGATACGAAGATGAAAAATGTAACAAAGACTGGCACATGTTTGATTGAACTGTTTACAAAAGCCTATAATTCAGAAACTATTGATAGAACTGTTTCATGCTTACATAAGTGTCTGTCGAATTTGAAATCACATTCAACTTCATATATTAAAACAAAATGGGAGAAGGAAGGAGGAATAATTATATCTGAAAAAGAATGGACAACAATATGGAGGTATCAATGGATGTGTACCAGCTCACAGAAGTGGAGGGAGTTTGGCTGGAAAAGCCTGATTAGGTGCTTTATTACACCCTCCCAGAAATCTCACTATGACAATAACTCCTCAGTCTGCTGGAGGAACTGTGGAAATCAAAATGCAAACCATTATCACATTTTCTGGGACTGCCCGCTCATGAAGGACTATTGGAAAAAGATACACAACGCCCTACAGGACATCTTCAAATGTGAAATACCCCTCGACATTAAGACCGTGTTTTTCGGACACATACCTGAGGGATGGCTGAAAAGAGATAAGCACCAAATAAATATCCTGCTAATGGCTTGCAAAAAGAATATCACCAGGAAATGGCTATCACAAGAGAGCCCAACTGTCAACATCTGGATGGACATCACAATGGACAGATATATAATGGAGAGAATAACAGCATTTGTTCATTTTAAACTGGAGAAATTCACCTCATACTGGGAAAACTGGGTCAACTATGTCACGCCCCATAGGCCTGATTTTATTTTTACAAATCAATAACTATGCCATATAAAAAGGATCACTCCCCACTTTGTACACATTCTTGTGTGTTTTTGTTGTTGTTTGGTTCTTTTTGTTTTGTTATCGTTTAGACATAAAATAAAAATACCACTTTGGCATTTAGGACAGACAAGAGATGTAAGATGTATGCACATGTACCGGATGTGAATGTTTGTTTCTGAATGTCAATAAAAAAAGAATCATTCTTTTGGGTGGGCATTGATGACAGATAAGCCACAGAAATGTATCACTGCAGTAATGGACAACTGTCGGCCCGGTTAAAGTACATTACAATAATTTGTCTGAAATCACTAAATTCATGACATTTACCATTTCTCATTATCTAAAATGTTCTATTGTCTTTCTGTTTCCAGCTGTTAGTCTGGGTCTTGAGGTCCGTCAGTCTCCCTCTGATCTCATCAGAAATCCTGGTGCCAAAATGCAGATTTTCTGCAGCCACAGTAAAAGTGACTACAGAGTGATGCTCTGGTACCAGCAGTCACCTGGAGACACAGCAATGAAACTCATTGGATATTTGAACTACAAAGCTGTCACAATGGAAGACAAATATAAAGATGGTTTCAGTCTCGCTGGAGATTTGGGTGGAGACGCAGCAAAGAATGGATCTGTGCACATCCCAGATGCAGGAGTGAATTACAGTGCAGTTTACTACTGTGCAGCACCAGAAGCACAATGACACAAATCCCCTCTGAACTCTACAAAAACTGCACACAAGTTTTTTTCTGCAGGCTCCCAAAGCAGCTGCTATGTGGTTGCCTTTCAGTTTGATGCATTCGCAGCACACTTCAGTAACACTGTTTCTGTACACTTTAACTTGGTGTCTCACTTTAGCACGATTTATACATCCAGGAAGGCAATCTACAGCAGCAAGAATATGTGAAGCCACTCCCTCCTTCCACTTCATCAGTTACAGTGATGGTGTTTCTGCATCCTCTTCATTCCTCTTTAAACCTCACTCATCTCATTTCAGCCTTAACACAAGTATAGATGCTGAGACTTTTCTGACTGTATCAACATCTGCAAAACTCTGTGAAACATAGTTTTATAAGGTTTTTTTTTAAGGCTTTTAAACAAATCATCTGTGCTGTTAAAGGAGAAAACATTCTGCCTTCCCATTTGTTGCTGCATGCCAGGTAATCATTTGAAAAAGTATTCCTTCTTTATCATGTGGATGTTTTTCTGATGCATTATCCTGATCTAAAGTTCTCTTTTGCTCTTGCTCCAGCTGTTAGTCTGGGTCTTGAGGTCCGTCAGTCTTCTTCTGATGTCATCGCAAATCCTGGTGATACAGTGCAGATTTTCTGCAGCCACAATAAAAGTGACTACTGGATAATGCTCTGGTGCCAGCAGACACCTGGAAAAACAGCTAAGAAACATTTGTTTTTAAAAGATAAAACAATGGAAGATCCATATAAAGAGGACTTCAACATCTACGGAGATTTGAGCGGGGATACAGTGAAGAATAGTTCTCTTACAAACAAAGCAGCCCAACAAAAGCACAGTGCAGTTTACTACTGTGCTGCACCAGATGCACAATGACACAAATCCCCTCTGAACTCTGCGAAAACTGCACACGACTTATCAACTTCAGTGGTTTTGAATTTTAAAAAATGAAAAAAACTGCTCTGGGACACCTGCTGAAGTGGTTTTATTATAATGGGGTGTGAGGGTATAAATGCTAGATCCTTTAGACAAACAGAATTTCTAATGTAATGAAGTTTGCCAAGAAACAAAAAAAAAGGGAATTAAATCTTAGGTTTCATGTCATTTCCTTCATGGAAATAGTGATTAAACAGAAGTCTCCTTGTTGGTACCCTATGGCATCCAGGATCTGCAGATGAGCTGCCCCTCACCTCTGGAACGCTCCCACCAGACACACATCACATGTCTCGCACTGTTGACTGTTGAAGTTGATTTACTGTTGGTTGGCCGCTCCGTTTGGAAATGTGATGTCACGTGTTTTTGACACGTTGCCATAAATCAAATGACTTCTTTCTTCTTCCTCTCCTCATCTTCCAGTTTGGAAGATCTCACTACACAAGGCAGCACTTTGGGTTTTAAAAAAGTGTAATGAGCCTTTTTCATGTTTTCTGAAAAAGCAAAAGTTTAAGAATGCAGGTAAATGATGGATAACTGCAGCAACAATGGGAGCCATCAGTCTGCTTTACAGCCACAGGAAGCCACTCCTCTCTTGACATCACATCGGTTGGCTCATAAAATCCCTCTCAGTTCAGTTAAAAGGAGAAACCCTGTCATGATTCCACTCCTGTGTTTCATTGCTGATGTCAGAGTGACTGCACTCATGTCAGACTTCTACAGGATCATCATATTTCTTATTTATCATTTCCTCACAGGTAGCGATTGTTTCATTGTGAATTAAGATGTCTTCTACACCAACGGTGAGTCATTCACAAACTTAACTTCACGGTGAAGAAAACTGGTGAATGTGCAGACAGTGAAACAAACAAAATGGACAAAAAGCTCAGAAGTTCTGTGACAAACCCCAAATAGTATATCTATATCTGTAGTATATCAGATAGTATATCTATATCTGTAGTATATCAAATAGTATATCTATATCTGTAGTATATCAGATAGCATATCTATATCTGTAGTATATCAGATAGTATATCTATATCTGTAGTATATCAGATAGTATATCTATATCTGTAGTATATCAGATAGTATATCTATATCTGTAGTATATCAGATAGTATATCTATATCTGTAGTATATCAGATAGTATATCTATATCTGTAGTATATCAGATAGTATATCTATATCTGTAGTATATCAGATAGTATATCTATATCTGTAGTATATCAGATAGTATATCTATATCTGTGGTATATCAGATAGTACATCTATATCTGCAGTATATCAGATAGTATAGCTGCCTCTGTCTTTAAAGCACCATCAGCTCCGTCAACATGTCCAAAGACACTGACGAACTCCTGTATCGACCACACACAAACCCGCCTCCGTTTAACGTGTTTGAATATTTGTTAAGGACAGAAAAATGTTCATTCCAATATTTCAAAGTGTTACAAGTGTGCACGTCAGTATCAGAACGGATCACATGGTGGAACTTCTCCATCAGCTGATTCATACTTCACACAGTGTAATCTTCCTGGTTTCACAGCTGTGTTCACTTCAGTTAAGCTCCTCCCACATAACAAACGTGGCCTCCTGTTGGTTCACAGGATCAGAGAAGGTCACACCTTGCAGTGACACACCTCCCTGCATCTCTTCATATCTGGGACTACACAGTGAGATACTGTAACTGAGAGCCTGAGTTTTACAGCATGACCTCTATCAGACATCGGCTCCTCAGCTTATTGGTGCTTGCTCACTGGATCAAAGGTAAAGTAGTATGTTATTAGCAGATTCATTTCAGCAGTTAGATGGTGTCTGCACCGCTGAAACCGTTAACTGGTAAAATGCTCATTTGTGGTAACTTTCTCTGTTGTACTCACAGGTCATGTTGATGGAAGTGATGTCTACCAGACTCCCATACTGTGGGAGCAGCAGGGTGAAAATGCAACAATACACTGTAACCACACAAAGGGTGGAGGCTATCACCAGATGTACTGGTACAGACAGCTGCCTGGAGAAACTATGAAACTTATCGTGTTCACAGCTACAGGTAAAACAGATCACGACTTTGGAGAATTCAGCAAAGACAAATTCTCAGCCACCAAGACTGAAGCTGAGAGAGGAACATTCCCAGTAAAGAATCTGCAGCCAGAAGATAAAGGCTGGTATTTCTGTGCTGTGAGTCAACACAGTGATCCAAACACATGTGAACACTGAACAGAAACCTCTGCACCCTGTTCCCATCTGTATTTATCTGCTCTCCTGTAGGGGGCGCTCAAGTACAAGCTCACATTGAGCCTCATGCAAGAACCGTTCGTACGCACAGATTTGTTCTTAAATCATCCGTATAAGGGATTTAAGAGAATTTGCGCATTCAGCAATCTTTTCGTATTTTACGTTTTCTTTCAGGTACGAACAGAATTTATGAGTGATCCAGAGCTGTCGTAGGAGTTTCGTAAAGTCCGCTGTTATTCCAATCAAGTTTGCTTGACTAATGGATTGTATATTTAATAACTTTGAAGAAAACATAAATAAATATACATTATACCCCATAGTGATGCTGACATTATTCTGTTTAACTTAAATTGTGCACTAATTAAAGGTTCATTTGAATCTGTATATAACGGGAAGTGTAACCAGCGGCTGACTTGCTACTTTTGGATGCCTTAGCGCGTCAGGCTCTAGGAAGAGAGCGTGTGGAGACCGACGAATGGCTGACATCGCGATTAAGATTCCCAAGGACTGTGCTGCTGCTAATATGCAGCTTGCTAGAGCCACAACTCCAGAGAAAAACATGCCGATCAAACCCAATTCCACCACACGCCCAGGTCCTCACCACCCTTGGATTTGTGGCCACTGGAACCTTTCAGAGGGAGACTGGAGACAGATCGGGGGTGTCCCAGTCCTCTGTGAGCCGTGCACTCCCATTGGTCATCAAAGCTCTCATCAGTTTATCACCCATGGTACATCAGATTCCCATACACCGCTGTCCAACAAGTACAAATTAAGAGGGACTTTCATGCCGTGGCTGGACTGCCAATCATAATTGGAGCATGAGACACATATACGCATCAAAGCCCCAGTGCTGTCGTGGAGCGCACTGAGCTGAAGGCCAGGTGGGTGTGTCTCGATACCCCATCAAAGTGCCATCATGATGAGGCAACAACTGATTGCACGGCTTTAGTTGCAGTCATCGAGCGCCTGCCCATGGAGAGACGTTTTTTTTAAGCCATTTTCATATCAAACAATTTATTTTCTATTTCGGTGACATGGTATTAACAGCACTCGTAATTGCTTCCCATTTCTTCGCTTTAGCAGGTCCCGTAATTCCACTGCTGACACTGCTAAAAATGACAGATTTTCCTTTTTGGATCTCTGAAAGCAGAACTTCAGTCTCAGAGCCCGTAAAGTTGTTGTTTCTGCGCCTTGATGCCGTTCTCATGACTCAACACTCAACACTTCCTGGCACAGGAGAGAGGAAGCACAGCCTTATATGGTATCATTTAGGGCGTGGAGTATGCAAATCTACTATCCTCGTGCACGTGAACTTAGATACGCACAGGTGTGATTCATCATTTACGCAGGTCGTTTACACACTTTTTCCGAAGTTAAGAGCGCTTGTTGAATCTGACGTGGCGTGTTCGTACGAGACCTTCTTACGAAAAAAGTGAGAGAAATTTAGAATAAAAATACGAAAATGTTCTTGCATGAGGCCCATTGTCTGTGGCCCACAGAAACAAAGAGAAAGTGTTATCAGTCACCTTGAGACTCTCTCTCTAAAACCTAATTATCAAGTTAGAAATCTCGGGGTAATATTGGACTCAGACCTGAACTTTAACAGCCACATTAAATCTGTAACATCAGCAGCTTTTTACCATCTAAAAAACATTGCCAGAATCAAAGGAATAGTGTCTAAATCAGACTTATAAAGACTGATCCATGCGTTTGTCTCCAGCAGGTTAGACTACTGTAACGGCCTGCTCACTGGGCTCTCTAAACGGGCTGTAAGACAGCTGCAGTACATCCAGAACGCTGCTGCTCGAGTCCTGACTAAAACCAGGAAATACGACCATATTAGTCCAGTGCTCAGGTCTCTGCACTGGCTTCCTGTCGCTCAGAGAATAGACTTTAAAACAGCTCTGCTTGTGTACAAGTCTCTTCATGGTCAAGCACCAAAGTACATCTCTGACATGTTAGAGCCATATGAACCAACTCGGGCTCTGAGAACCTCAGGGAGGGGTCTCCTGCTGGAGTCAGGACTAAACAAGGTGAGGCTGCGTTTCAGTTTTATGCTCCTAACATCTGGAACAGTCTTCCAGAAGATGTGAGACAGGCCTCAACTCTGACAATGTTTAAATCCAGGCTGAAAACAGTTCTATTTAGCTGTGCATATGACACCTGAAAGTATTTTATCTGCACTCTTCACTTTTTAATTAATTAATGATTATTTTTTTTCTTTTTTTTTTTTTTTCTTTATTTTATTTTTTTATTTCTTTTTAATGATTTTATTGCCTTCTTGTGATTTTATGTAGCTGTGAAGCCCTTTGAATTGCCCTGTGTATGAATTGTGCTCTATAAATAAAATTGCCTTGCCTATTCTCTGATATGCAGAGAAAGAACAGCTGGAGCTCAGGAGCAAGAGCAGGCGCCAATGGGGAGGTTGGTGGTTCCACTCCGGCTTCCCCGGCCACATGTGGAAGACGCTGAACCCCACGTTGCCTAGCGAACCATCCATCGGTGTATGAATGTGTGTGACTGAGTAGAAAGCCTGTAGTTACAGACTAAGACGTGCTGTGTGAGTGTGGCTGAATGTGGCAGGTAGTGTTGAAGCTCTGAGTGTCATTAAGATCAGAAAAGTGCTGTACAGGAATAGTCCATTTCTACTTTCTGATAAGGTTCTGTGTGGGCGTGGCCTAAAGCCCATCTCTATCTGACACCACTGTCTCTTAGATTTCCTCAAACATTTTCTGTTGTCGACTTCAGCAGAAAACACCTGAGCTGAAACAAGGTGGGGCGAGCAGTGGTAAAGCCCTGCTGCCCCCCCCACAGACTCACACCGTTCATTCTTTACACGCTCAGCTGCAGGAGTTTGGATCAAACTGAGCATTTATTTTGCATTCTTTTCACTTAGTTTCTGTACGCTCTGAGTTGTGTAAAGTTCCTCCTAAAGCAGCTCATCATCATGTTATTCCATCCGACCTCAGCCTGAGCTGTTTTAATGTCCCCTCCACAATCAGAAGTTCTCCACAGAGCAGGAACAGTTAAAGGATTTCAGCTGAAGCAGAAAAACACAGCTTCTCTCCTTACAGAGCAGCTGCTGAACACTTGTTTCCATCGTTGTGTCTCTCACTCATTTGGCCAGTTTGAGCTTGTTGTTGAAGCCCCAAATAAAGCCCGCCCTCTTCCTGTGTGGGTCCCTGTGCTTTCTTCTTCTCTTCACACACCAGGGGGAGAAGTTTTTAAAGATACAAGTCATAAACCATTAATTCCACAAATATGTCCAAAGCTGAATGAACATGTTGTAAATAATCAGATCAGATAAATCATCTGCCTTTAACTGATGTACAACTGAGCATCTGGGCGCACGGCTCGGGCTGCGAGCTGAAAGACAGCTGTGACTCAGAGCATCTGAGGGAACTGAACCCGTGATGAGTCCAACCCCAGGCAGCGTCCCATCATCCTGAGCTGCTCCTTGTGAGCAGCGTTGTTGAACTTTAAAAGTCGTCTGGTCGTAGTTTCCACGTTCTCAGAGGCTCAAAGCTTTCAGCCGACAGCCTGAGCTGTTCAACTCCACACTGAAGGGTTGAATCCTAAAGTTTCTCTTTTCATTTTGGCTTCATAGATCAAACTTTGAAGACTGAGAAAAATTGAGTGGAACCTGGAAAAGGCCTGAACTCAGCCCCTATGAAAAGAAAATGAAAAGAGAAAGTTTAGGATTCAACCTTTCAGTGTGTAGTTGATCCATGTAGTTGTCTTATCCACCAGTGACCTCACATTTCCCCTGATGATCGAGGGAAGAAATGCTTTAAACTTCCTCCTCCTTTTCCTCCAGTTTGTTCCTGCTCTGCATCCTAGACGTCTCCTCTTCAGCTCATCCAGATTTGGGGTATTTTTCCAGACATTTCTTGGGCTTTTGTGAAGCTCAGTTAGCTGCACCAACAGGTGAACAAATTTCCCGTTGCTACGGTTACGCATCATAACAGATGTGAAAACCTACCAGAGTGACCAGCAGAGGTCCTTCCAGCAGCATCCACACCAGCTCAGAAACATGTTTCAGAAGTCTCTGTTTTCACAGAGGAAATCTGAAGAAGATGCAAAGAATTCTGGGATAATAGTGCTGACCTGGTTCTGTTCCACCTGAACCCAAAACATTTCATCCGGAGCCAAAAGCTTCCATCCAATATGTATCATCAATCTACATTTCTAAATAACTAAAGCTGACACATGAGTTTATTATTTTATTTTTTGAACTAGAATTATATTACGTGGAATTCTACAGTTAAAGAGGAAAACCTCCATTTAACTAGGAGTTACAGCAGATTAAATCTATAAGTTAGTGTAAATATAAATATATATGGCGAAAAACACTAACTTCATGGTGGCACTGGAGGAAACTCAGGTATTCTGCAGAAGCACAGGAGTTCATCCCCTTCAGATCATGAATATCTGACGTTGATTCCTGCTTTTAAAAGAATCAATGAGAAATCCCACCAGTGAGACGACACTGCCACCAGGAGGTCAGATTGGAACATTACACTATTGTTTGGATCCAGCACTGTGTTCTTCAACAGCCTTCAGTTTTACAGATCATTACGGAGGTGGAAAAAGTGAACACAAACTACTGAAAAACACTGAAGCACAGAAGCAGCGCTCAGTGTGCTTTGGGAGCAGGAACCCCAGAAAGACTTCTGGGGACTGAGGGTATTTTCCTCATTTTTACGTCCCTTCTTTCATTTGCCTTTTTGAAGCACTTGTTATTACTTCTTTGAATTGGCTGATGTGACAATTCTTCATGCTGCTTCCTGCTTTTGATTAGTTTCAGGTGTAGTCTGAGTAAGAGGAGAGAATAATGCAAAACAAGAAACTGCAGCACTGATCAGACACGGCTGGATCTCAACAGGAAACACTCCCTGAGAACCAGATCTAACGTGTGACTTCCACTGTGAGTCAGCTCAGTTACAAACTGGGTTTAACTTCTGAGGTTGGTCTCTGACTGAGGGACTGTCTCTGTCACGCTCACAGCCCCCCCGGCTGGCTCGCCATGTTTTGCCACATATACACAACATGACGGGGTTCATTCGGGGGAGGTGACTTCACTGATGACCATCTGCATACAGGAAGACAGTCCTGCGTAACATTCAGTTGCCACAGCGACTGTCTTGCATTTCTGGTGGCTACTTCCTGTTCAGCCAGGACCGTAGCGCCAGTCGCTAACACACAAAAGTCACCGCTGATCACATCTTTAGGCCAAAGTGGGATTTGTCAGTGAGATTCTCCCACTGTGAGCGACAGAAAGCGCTTTCTAAGAAACTCTTAAGGATATAATAGCTGTGGGGACGTAGTTACCACAAGAACACAATACAACTCCAAGTCTGTGCTGAACATTTTCCACTGAAATGCTCAGGGTACGCCAAACACAGTCAGCTTAAAACTAAAGGGAACAGAAACAGCCTGAAGCAAGTTTAAATGATCAGCGTTTGAGTTTGTAGATACAATCCAATAAAGTATAAGGGTGTCGTGTGCACACTGCCACCGGGTGTTCTGGGTAAGTTGTGCAGCCGTCGGGGCAGAAGAAGAAGAAGAAGAAGAGTTGTGGACTAAAACAACGCGAGCAGCGCAACTGAGAGCATCTGAGATTACAGCAGAATGTCTGTTTGGTAAATCTGCTCAGTACCTGATTGTGTGAGTAACTGAGCAGTTGTAGAAGCAACAAACAGATCAGTTCAGTTTTCTCATGTTAAACGGTTCAATTCAAAGTACCGTTAGCCTGCTTAGCTGCCTTTTCCCTCAGTGCAGCCATGACGTTTGGACTAAAATCCGTTCACACATCTGATTCCAACACAACAGACATTTGAAAGAGTTTCACAGCTTGAAGTTGAGCCTCGTGCCCTTTTAGTGTTGGAACAGCCTTAACTTTCAGCTTCAGTCATGAGCATCATACAGCTGTCTGGGAAGTACACGGAACAACTCCAAACCTTTTTCAGACTGCGTTAAAGATTTCTGGGTCTTTGGGGAAGATGATAAGGGTCAACTTTCCCTCGTAACCAAACACACATTTTCTTCAAAAATATCTGTGTAGCAAGAACATGAAAAGTATGAGAAAAGTTAACATCTGACCTTTAATGAAATGCAGAACAATGAAATACAGACGAGTGTAAAGCTCGACTTCACATCAAACTGAAATGATATATTGCTTCTTCAGATGTTTACATAAATACCCACAGCTGGTGCAAAGCTACTTTGTGGATCTTAACTTTAAACAAAACAAATATGTTCAGTATAACAGAATAAACATGTTTCTACTTTCAAACAGACTGCATTTTGTTCTGTCCATAAACTCACAATTGATGCCATGTTTGTCTTGAACATCGGGAGATCCGTCCTCAGTTAAAGCAATCCCAACAAAATATAAAGCACTTTCAATGGTTCTTCAAACATGTGCTCCCCACAGAGCATTCAGAACTAAAGTCCTGACAAGAGAAGGTGGTAATCCACAAAGAAGATTTTTAATCTGAACAAAGGCAAGGCTTCTGATTGGTAGTTCCTGTTGCTGCTCCCAGGTGAATGTTTGCTTATCTGCCGTAAAAATTATTGTTGATTTAAACCAATCATTTCTCTGCAGTGTGACTACGTTGGTGTCTCTTTAGACTAGCTGATGTAGTGAAAGCTGCCCCGCACTGACCACAGATGAAAGGTTTCTCTCCTGTGTGACTACGTTGGTGTGTCTTTAGATGACCTAATTGAGTGAAAGCTGCCCCACACTGACCACAGATGAAAGGTTTCTCTCCTGTGTGAATACGTTCGTGTGTCTTTAGATGAGATGATTGAGTGAAAGCTGCCCCACACTGACCACAGATGAAAGGTTTCTCTCCTGTGTGACTACGTTGGTGTGTCTTTAGATGACCTAATACAGTGAAAGCTGCCCCACACTCACCACAGATGAAAGGTTTATCTCCTGTGTGAATACGTTGGTGTTTCTGTAGATCAGATGATTGAGTGAAAGCTGCCCCACACTGACCACAGCTGTAAGGCTTCTCTCCTGAGTGAATACGTTGGTGTTTCTTTAGACTACCTAATTCAATGAAAGCTGCCCCACACTGACCACAGATGAAAGGTTTCTCTCCTGTGTGAATACGTTGGTGCCTCTTTAGATCACGTAATGTAGTGAAAGCTGCCCCACACTGGTCACAGCTGTATGGCTTCTCTCCTGTGTGAATACGTTGGTGTTTCTTTAGATCAGATGATTGAGTGAAAGCTGCCCCACACTGACCACAGCTGTAAGGTTTCTCTCCTGTGTGAATACGTTGGTGTCTCTTTAGATTAGATAATCCAGTGAAAGCTGCCCCACACTGACCACAGCTGTATGGCTTCTCTCCAGTATGAATTCTCTGATGATACCTCAGATTTGATCGTTTGATAGCTTTCCCACAGTCCTTACAGCAGTGCCATCTGGATCCCTCTTGGGCTCTACGTTTCTGCAATGACAGAGAGGAAGAAGACTTAGATCCTTTTGAAGTTCACACAAAAGATTTCTCTAAGCTAACCTACGCTAACCAACATATTCTAACTGGACCTGGACAGACCGAGCCACTCAGGTCTCAATATCTCAGATCAAACGTGAACGCTGAGGGTGCGTTCATAAGTGCCCTCATCTATCAGCACAGTGCTCTGATGTGTTCTGCACACGTTCAGCTTTTTAAGCAGTAAACTCTTACTTTTTTCTCTTTTACTAATTCTTTTTGTCATGATGAAACTCTGAAAAGGAACTTGAGCTACAATATTTCTAAATGATGGAAGGAACCAGAGTCTTGTCCAAGTTGTTCACTTAAATACCATGTAGAGGTTGGGCTGAAAAAGGTTGATGACCGCTGCTTTAAAGGAATAAAAGTAACAGCGGTGGTAATACATGACATTCTTTACACTAACCCTCTGTTCCAGCTTACAACTCAGAGGTCTGCAGCCATTCAGCTCAACAGCCATCAGGGAAACACAGTCCGTTTTAACTCAACCTTTGTTTCTCTCTAAAACAACTCCACAAACCTGTCATCTAACCATTAAAGACCCAGAATATTACCACCACCAGGTTCAATTCATGTTGAGTCTAAGCACATCTGGATCTGCAGCTCAGAGAGAGGAGATGAAACCAGGAAACACTTTGCTGTTTTTAATCAGGAAAAACACAAACTGAGCAAATGGAACATTTATTAAGGGACTCTAATATTGATATACTTGGAATATGTGAAAGTTGGTTGACACATTCATCATCATCTACAGCAGCTACCAGCATTCCAGGATATAATGTATTTAGAAAGGCTAGAGAAGCAGGGCGAGGTGGGGGAGTATTAATCTATGTCAGAGAGAAGTTTCAACGTGAACTAATAAGGTGGCCTAAAGACGTTAACGCTGAGTGTATTGGTCTAAATGCATCACTCTGCTCATCAATGTCTTTTACTGTGATTTGTGTGGATCCACCTCAGCAAAGGATGTGTTTTATGATCATCTTCAGACAATCTTAAATCACTGCAACTCGAAGAAGGAAATCATCCTACTCGCTGATTTTAATATCAACTGGGACATCAAGTCAGGAAAAAAATTAAACAGCTGATGGATGAGTACAATTTGACACAAATTATAAAAGGAGCGACAAGAATAACTAATACGTCAAATACAACAATTGATCCAATATTTACTAATAATCCTGAAAGAATCTCTAAGACTTTGATGAGGTGGCTCGGGCATCTGGTTAGGATGCTCCTGGACGCCTCCCTGGTGAGGTGTTCCAGGCCCGTCCCACTGGGAAGAGGCCCCGGGGAAGACTCAGGACACGTTGGAGAGACTATGTTTCTGGGAACGCCTTGGGTATCCCCCAGAAGAGCTGGAGGAAGTGGCCGGGGACAAGGACGTCTGGGTTTCTCTGCTCAAGCTGCTGCCCCCACGACCTGACCCCAGGACAAGCGGAAGATGATGGATAATGGACTTTGAATCTATTATCTGGCCTGTCAGATCACAATTTTATCTTGTGCTCATGGAAAATTAAGAGGAAGCATTTAATGGCATCCACCAGAGGTCACCAGTTCTACTTCATGCCCAAAAGCCAACAACAATTCCTGAATGAGGAAATCCAAAATCCAGAAGGTCTAATATTCTGGAAAATAACAACATTGATCTCTAGCTCAGATACTTTATTAAAAAAAAGTCAATGATATTATAACGATTCACAAAAAAAAGGTAAATCCAAGCAACATAGAAATAATCTGCCCTGGTTGAACAATGAAATTATAAAATGAATGAAAAATAGAGATAAAGTCTTAAGGATGACCTGTAAGGTGAAAGCAGATTCTATATTGAGGCCATAAATGGGGCAAATGGTGATTAAAAGCTAATATGGAACAATCTAAATGAGTTATCTCCCCATCTTAGTGATCTACAGCTCCAGGTAAATGATGAGCTAACTGACAATCTAGAGATTACTGTGAGTTATCAATAGATTTTTCATTGGCTCAGTTGAGGAACTTGCAAAGCCCTTTAAATGCTCACATATTTCATCTCTAAAAAGGCCAGAGATTCATTTGGTCTTACTAGTGACTTTTTAAAGACCAATAAACAGGCTCTTGCTGACCCAGTTGCACATCTTGTAAATCTATCCATAAAACAGGAACGGTACCATCGACATGGAAGATTGCTCGGGTCACCCCCGTCTTTAAGGCCGACAAAATCTATCGACCCATAAGTATTTTACCTAGAATTTCCAAAGTAGCAGAGAAATGGGTTACCACAGAACTGACTGAACTCTGAAATAATGGCCATGCCACTCTTCATCCAATGCAGTTTGGATTTAGGAAATTCCATTCAGCACAGACAGCTGCCTGTTATTTCCTAGAAAACTGAGAGGGCTCTAGCTGCAGACCTGCACTGTGAGGACCAGGAAGAGAGTATTTTTTGTTCCCCATTTGAAATGTGGAGACGACGAGGTGAGTAAAAGTCGAGTGACAACAACTTTTCGTCATATGAAGAAACAGAAACAGTCTTTATTCACTAGAACGTTACGTTGCACACTATATACTGTAAAGTTGTATTCATTTGAAAAAAATCAGGTGTTTTACTTTTGGGTAGTCTTTAGTGTTGTGATCGTATCGATAGTGCTCACTTAAAGGCCTACAGAAAGGTGATTTTATGCACAAAACTGAAATAGCAGATCGATTCCTATACCATGGAATTTTTTTATGATTTTAAAATAATTGTAGGCCCCTGGATAGTCCTGATTAGGCCCAATAAACTATCACCACATTTGACTCGAATTTTGGCAAACCGACGACAGGTGCGTGACGTCACGCGTGCCAACTGCTGGAACAATCACCATGACTGATACTAGTAGTTCTAGTAGCGAAGCCAGCAGTTTGCCAGACCTGGACAGCTTCTTCACGGCAAATTTTGAGCGTGTGTTACCCTCAGCAGCTCACACCACCGGGGACAGAGGAAGCAGAGAGACCTGCGGTCTTGTGTCTGTGTCTCCCTGTTCGCCTGCCTCCTCTCTGGTGAAATCAGCCGGAGCCATCCCGCCGTGTTCAGCTCCCTGCGGTGCGGACACTCAGGGGGAATCCACCTGGCGGAGAGCGGACACACTCTCCGCCAGGTGGAGAGTGGAAATCAGACGGCAGAGCAATCATCAAACGTCAAGAGCCCCGACGTGTGTCCACGTCGGGGCTCTTGATGATCGCTCTGCCGGCTGATTTCAGGGCAACCATCCCGCGGTGTGTCCGCTCTCCGCCAGGGAGACACAGACACAAGTTCCGACCGCAGGTCTCTCTGCTTCCTCTGTCCCCAGTGGTGTGAGCTGCTGGTGCTGAGGGCAACACACGCACCCACAGCACTTCGTACATACTCGCAATAAAAACTGCACTGAACCCAACGTTTTATTGCCTTCACCACTCAACAAGCATACTACAATAGCGGCAGCCAGGAAAAACCATGGCACATGTGACGTCGCACGGAAGCCCCGCCCCCAGTCTGGAATTCCAGGAAGGGTTTCCAAGCGGCAAATTCAAAATTGCAAATTTCATGCGTTTATGAAATGTTTTGGTGTAGGGTCCAATGATCATTATTGTTCCTCTGTATATGTATTATCATTATGTATTGGGTATAGTGTCAGCTTTCTGTAGGCCTTTAAATGTGCCATTTTCCAAGACCAAGAAAACTGAGTTATATCATATAATTTTTGAATAATTTTGTTTTACTTATTACGACATTATATGTCTCTTACAGATGCATATTTCAATATTACCCTCTGGCATAACACCGGCACTACGCCCAAAATCGAACGCTGCACGTCTTGTTGCAACCTGTTTCACTGCCCTCTTTGCCTAACATTTAAACCAACAAAACTGGCTGCAGAGCCACTTAGAGGCACATAGGAAAGGTGGCATTTTATTTAAAGCTAAGCATAATGTAATTGTCTGTGTGTTTGATGACCTTTCATGCTCTGACAAAAAAGCTGACACTTTTTTTTCCTCTGGACCAGTGCGGTGGTCCGAGCGGTGCATCACTGTGCATCAATTGTGGAGAAAGGTTCTTGTGCAATAAAACACTTACAAAAAATAAAATAAAAAGACATTTGAAAGTTTGTTTTGAGTCTACTGTTTTCTCCTGTAACAGAGGTTATTGGCTATCTGGGTCATGTAACTAGGTATTCAGTAATTGACTTAGTACACTTCACAATATTAATAGAATGTTATTAGAATACATAATATGATATTAGACATGTAAACACACAGATGTGCCTATATAAAAGAATTGAGTAAATCAATATGTAAATGCATCCAACAGTGACATCTGTGGTAGAGGAGTTTAAAGTTGCAAAGTGCAGAGTCGTTATGACCTACAGAGACTCCCACGATGACCAAATCAAAAACGCAGGGATCGTTACGAGATCCGGCCGCAAGTGGGGAGCTGAGTCAGCGGTCGCACAAGCTGAAAGCATGCTGAAGATTCGCGACATCATCGGAGCACCATGCATAGGAAGGCAGGGTCTTGGAACGTCCCATTTCCAGCAGTGGAGCAAGGCAGGAACCAGGGATCGAAGAGCAATGATTCAGGAGGAGGTTAGAAGTCTGGAGGAGGAAGGGCGAAAGTCAAAGGCTGTCGCGCTATCTTCCCAAGGACTCTGGACCAAGTGGGACCTCCTCAAGCGGAAGATTACTTGGGCAGACCTATGGAGGTTGGAACCGTTTCGCATTTCCTTTTTACTGCGATCAGTATATGACACACTCCCGACCACAGCAAATTTGCACAGGTGGGGACTGATTGAGAGCCCACTGTGCAAACTTTGTGGGGAGAAAGGAACCATGGCGCACATCCTGTCTGGGTGTAAAACTGCACTTGCCCAAGGAAGGTACAGGGGGCGCCTGACAAGGTGCTCATGACACTTGCCAACACCCTAGAGCAGGAGAGGAAGAAGAAACGGCAACATCCAAAGGCAACAGCAATCCAGTTTGTAAGGGAAGGGAGGAAGCCACCAACCACAGGTACAGCCAAACCTAGCCTGCTGCAAAAGGCCCAATCCTGGGAAATGAAGGTCGACCTGGGGGGAAGGCTGAAGTTCCCACAGGTTGTCCAGACATCCCTGAGGCCGGATGTGGTGCAGTGGTCGGAAGAAGCCAAGAAGATCATCCTCATAGAACTTACTGTCCCATGGGAAGAGGGGTGTGAACAGGCTTTTGAACGGAAAAACTTAAAGTATCAGGACCTTCTGCACAAGTGTAGGGAGAAGGGATGGCAGTCATGGCTGTTCCCAGTCGAGGTCGGCTGTCGAGGTTTCCCTGCCCAGTCGTTGTGGAGAATGTTCACAGCCATCGGATAGGGAGGGAGGGAAAGAAAGATTGCAGCTCGCAGGATGGGGGAGGCAGCGGAAAAAGCGTCGTGCTGGTTATGGAGTAGGAGGGAGGAGGCTAGCTGGAAGCCAGGAGGAGGAGATGGGTAGTGACTTGGCCACCACTACCGACCCACCACCGGGAGGCTGTTGTGGTTCAGGGTTGAAACAGCCAGTGAACGGTGGATGCCACCTGATGACATCAAGACCTCCTGGCCAAGGCTACATTCACTTAGGGTGAATGAAGGAGAAGCATCCACGGATGCATGTTTAATCTAATTTAATCTGGGGGTTACATTTTCAACGATAAATAATGGTATAGAAGCAAAGAATAGGGTGGAGCACAGAAGCTTTATGCCAGGATACATTAAGGTGTATTTATAGAGATTTATTGTTTCAAAATGAATTTGTAGTGCAAACTCAACTAACAGCTGTTGTTTTTGCGAATTAAATAAAATTAAAATATTGGAGTAAAATAATGCATATTTTGAATAGGCCAAAAATGTGTTAACATCTAGTCTCCATTGATTATCTGTAGAATAAACTTATAGGTGGTCGTAACGTTTAAATATGTAATGTTTAAAACGTTTAACAATACGAGCTTCCGGTACACTCGCTTTTATTTTGAAAGGCTTCGAATCAACCTCCGGTCCTCACAGTGCAGGTCCGCAGCCAGACTCTCTTGAGAAAACTTAAAGAGCTTGTTGGATCAGGGTGGCTTTGCAGCTGCTGTATTTCTTGATTTAAAGCGTGCTTTTGACACCATTAATCATGATGTGCTTATTGCTAAATCAACTCATTTCAACTTTTCAAATAGTGCCCTCTGCTGGATGAAATCATACCTGTCGCACAGGAAACAGGCGGTTCAAATTGGTGATTCGTCATCTTCATACCTCACTTGTTCTGCTGGAGTAACCACAGGGCTCAATATTGGGTCCTGTTTTATTCAGCCCAAATGTCCATAACTTACCAAATCTCTGTAGAAATATAAAGATGCAACCATATGCTGACGACATTGTATTATACTGTTATGCCAATTCAATTCAAGAAGCTGCTGCCATTCTCTCAGGAGCCCCATTGGCTCCAAAACTGTTGTTTACATTTGAATAAAAAAATAAACAGTCTGTATGTTTTACTCCCGGCAGCCAACAGAGGGACAGCAACCATCAGTCATGGTGGATGCAGAGACACTTGATGTGGTTCAACACTTTAAGTACCTCGGGGTAATCGTTGGTCCTTTTATTTTTTATTTTTCTTAAGCACAAGTTTCTTGTGTTTATATTGAATCAGACTCAGTGAATAATTCCCTATACTCCCTATAATACAGATCAGTGAGCAGTGCTGACCAACATGTCATTGGGGTCATCAGGTGGGAACCTCCTTTCATCAGTGTTTCGTCTAGTTGGGCCCACGACACCTCCAGGAGGCTAGACAATGACCACTGGCGTCCCAGAGTCACCCCCCTAATGCCAGCCAACACTGCCCCTCACACCACAACAACCATAATCTACCTCAATCATCACGGCAGCACATTGGTGACGCACAAACATTTAAAGAGAAAGCACGTCGGGCAGTTAAACGAAACGGAGTCTGACTCGTCTCGGTAAGTTTCAAGTAACATTCAAGCCAATACGTTTTGTTTTTGATGTACATTTTATACGCGTTTTTTCGCTTTAAAAGAGAGCTTTAACGTTATGCCTGACTGTGCCTGACACACATATTTTAAATTAAATGCATGCAGTCCGAAGAAGAGAGCCACCATGGACTGTTGACAAAATGCACTTAATATTTGTTTTATTTACTGTTTTACTGCTGCTAATGTGCCTGTCCTTGGTTTACAGGAAAAAATGTTTACTTGATTGTAACTAATTATTTATTTTTTATAAAACACATTTGCCCGTCCTTAAAAAACTGGACAGAGGTTTATTTATTTATGGATTTATGTCTATACTGACCGAGCACTGTGCCTAATTGGTTTTAGATTGGACATTTTTATTTACTTTTTGTATGAATCAGCAGCAAAGTTGAATAAAAGATGCATTTTTCATTGAAGTACCCATCTTTCTTGTATTTATTATCATTTGCCACATAATTAAAGCAACTTCATGCTAAATTTAAGAAAAAATTTATAATTATCCGATTAGTCGACTAATCGTTTCAATAGTCGGTGACTAGTCGACTATTAAAATAGTCGTTAGTTGCAGCCCTAGTGCCAAACCCTCCACTTAAATATCTTGAACTTCTTCTTTGCTTTTTCAAAAGTCTGTTTACTCTAAGTGCTGCCCCTGCTGGGCCCCCAGCTGCTATTGCAACTTCTAATCCAAATCCACTGGCTGGATTTTACTGCCTTATCTTACACTTCTTTCACCATTTTCCTCACACTCTGTCCACTTACACCCAGCTCCCTCAACAATGAGACAACAGACTTTGCAACAAATCCTCTACATCCTACTTCCACTAGACAGATTCTAATCTTCCATCCTCCCTGCTCTGCTTCTGCCCACAACTCTACATATCTAAGCTTTTTCCTTTCATATGCTTCTGCTACTAATTCCTCCCAAGGAACAGTCAGCTCTATGAAATAGACTCTCATTCTACTCCTAGACCACAAAACTATATCAGGCATTAGATTTGTAGAGGCTATCTCCTGGGGAACAACAAGTTTATTTCCTAAATCTATCTGCATCTCCCAATTATAAGCATCCTCCAAGCTGCCGTGCCTCCTTATCGTCTTATTAACTTTCTCCCCCTCTTGAACAAACTGAATTGCAACTCTCTTCACCTTAGACCCTCCTAAGTTTACCTGCCCTCGTTTATCTTCAATACCTGCAGCTAAGCTTCTTAATACTTGGTCATGTCGCCATGTATACTGGCCTTGTGACAGACTAATCTTACAACCTGACAAAATATGCCTTAGAGTTGCAGTACCTGAACATAACGAACATAACGGGTCTCCATTTACCCAGAGTTTTAGGTTCCGGGGAGTTGGCAATACATCATATGTTGCCCCTATCAAAAACCTAATACTCCTTTCCTCCATACTCCACAGCTCTTTCCAACTAAACTTTTTCTTCTCTACACCTTCCGAATTCAACCACCATCCCTGCTTAGCCTGAGCCACTGCCTTTGCACCCCTTAACATTTCCTCCTGTCTATGAATCTGCTCAACAACTAGCTTTCTCTTCTCCTTGGGACCTGCTCTACTCCACACTGGTTTGCCTGGGCCAAGCCCCAAGCCTCCCCGGCCTATTTGCACATTACCCACAATCTCTGTATGTCTAAGAGTTGCTTCTGCTTCCTGAGCTGCCATTCTTGGTTTCCACTTCCTCCCCTTGGTTGGGTTTGGAACCACCTTAGTAACTACCACATCTTTATTCCCAGCTAACAGGAGCTCTGTCCTAACTTTAGTACATTTAAACTCCTCTACTAGACTAGATACTGGGAGCTGGAGTATGCCTTTCCCATACAGTGCCACAGTACGTAAGCATCTAGGAACACCTAGCCACTTCCTAATGTAAAAACTAACTAATCTTTCCATTTTTTCTGCAACAGATAATGGAATCTCATACACAGACAGTGGCCACATCAACCTAGGAAACAATCCAAACTGCAGACACCACAGCTTCAACTTTCCTGGAAGTTCTGATTTATTTATTCTATCCAGTCCCTCAGCAACATCTTTCCCAAACTGCACTGCCTGCTCTCCATCATTCATGTCTGCCTGGTACCACCTGCCTAAACTCTTTACTGCCTTTTCCCTAATTATTGGAATGTTTTCTTCATCTATTACAAACTTTCTATCACTTAATTTCCCTCTACTTATTGAGATACTTCTAGACTTAGTAGGTTTGATTTTCATACCAGCCCACTTTAGATTTTCATTAAGTCTCAAGTATTCTCTTCATACATGGCACTGTTGTAGTCACTAACATCATATCATCCAAGTATGCTCTAATTCAGTGGTTCTTAACCTTTTTTCCCTAATGCACCCCTTAGCTGTGCATAAGACAAGCCGTGCACCCCCCAGCACCCCGCCCAATGAAAATCCTACCCCCATAGGCCAACACCCTAAAATAATTAAAACAATAATGACAAACACTTATTGGCAAAAAAAAAACCTTCCTTTAATAAAGTGTATAACACATACACACGTGTAATATGTATTTTCTTCTGGCTCACCAGGTCTATAAAATATCCAGAAATGATAACAGTAAGGACATTTAGTTTTAGCTTAGTATATGTCTGTGTGCCCTGAATGTTTACTTTGTATTTATATGTCCTGTCCTATCTGTTGTGCCTGTGCACTTTATATGTCACCGTGGGAGTGTGTGAAACGTCCTCTCGATTCCCTTGTATGTTTCGGCATGTGAAGGAATTGATAATAAAGCAACTTTAACTTTAACTTTAATGTAACAGTGTCCCCTTTTCATTAAGGCTAAACATTAAATGCAGAAAACCAAGGTCTCCTTCAGACAGTTAACAAAAGTCTGATGATATAATGCTAATATAATTAAAATAAAAGGTCTATCAACAAATAGAATGCTGATAAAATTGAAAAAAAGAATTAACATTGATAATTATTGACCATAAAAAATAGTATTATTATCTTTTTAACACTTTCTTCAGTCATAAACTGATGACCAACTTGGGCTTGAAACTTAAACAAGGTCTGCTGAAACTGATTATTTCTAAATGTCTTTCAGTCATAACCTAATGACCACTTTGTGCTTGCATATCTCTGGACAGGGATGTGATGTCAGGTGTAATACTTGTGACAGCCAATCTAAAGTCCTGGTGGACATCAAGTCTGTTTCTGGCTTTTGTTTTTATTGTCACAAGGGCACTGAATGCTGTCTCAGACAAGTATGTGGTGCTAAATGGGAGAATAACCCTTCTTAGTGCATGTTTAGCTAATCTGGGAGCAACAGACTGTCCTTTGACAATCCAAAACTTTTTGTACCCCATCTCACGTAGATATTTTTGGGACACAGAATCAGCTTGAAGGTCACAAAGCTCATCCTCACAGCCGAGGTATTCCACATCTCCGAGGCTTGAATTGTAAGGGTCCAGCACCCACGATTCCTTTGTTGAGTATTCACTGACATCTGCGAAGCGGCTATTAATCTCCTCTCGGAGCATGGTCATGTGCCTGGTGAACTCGGTGCGTAAAGACGCACGCACAGTCCCAGCAGACTGCTTCTGCAACAGTGGGAAGTGCTGTAATTCCCCATTTGACATTTTTTCCACTCTGTAATTCAGTTTGTGCACATAAGCATCCAGGGCGTCTTTGCAATGCACAATGTTTGATTCAGGCCCTTGCATCCGCTTGTTCGTCTCGTTGTAAAGCCAGAACATGTCCGCCAGGTATGCCGTTTTGATCCAAAACTCCTCAGTCAACTGTTCACACAGTCGGCGATTGTGATCTTTCAGGAATTCCTTTATTTTTTCTTGCAGCTCCATAAAACGCACAAGCACCTTTCCAGGCGATAGCCACCGCACCTCTGTATGTAGCAGCAGTGTTTGATGCTCTTCATCCTCGCACAGCTGAGTGAAGAGTTGCTTGTTGCCAGGACGAGCTTTGATAAAGTTAACAACGCTAACAACAGTTGACAGGGTGTCTCTGAGATCTTCGGACAGTTTTTTACTAGCCAGTGCTTGGCGATGTAGCATGCAATGAAAAATTAAGCAATGTGGCGCTTTTTCTTTCAGGCGGCTGTTAAATCCCTTGTTTTTACCCATCATAGCCGCGGCCCCGCCAGAGCAGCATGCCACCAGCTTTTCATAGGGCAGATTGTTTGGATGTGAGGTATGAGTCCACAGCCATAAATATATCCTTGCCAGTTGTTGTTGTCTCAAGATTTTTAGACATAAGAATGTCTTGCTTCAAGTCCTCGCCATCAACATATTGCACATATACTATGAGGACGGACTCGCCTGCCACTGTTGTGGTCTCATCCAGCTGTATCGCAAAATCAACATCTCTCAACTTATCATGCAGCTGGTTTTGACAATCCACAGCCATTTTGTCAACCCTGTCTTTGACTGTGCTGTCCGAGAGGGGGAGAGTTTTCACTTTATCAACAGCGTGAGCCCCAAATAACCTCTGCACAATTTTCAGACATGACGGTTTGATTAGCTGCTCTCCGATATTGTGCAGCTTTTTAGTCTTTGCGATTAGCAGCGAACAGTCCAATGACGCCTCAGTGACTCTGAATAAATCACTACCTGCTCTTTCGAAACTTTTTCTGATGTCCTGGGACGTTTTGAGAGTGCCACCTGTTTCTTCCTCTGGAAATATTCTCGACTTTCCCCAATTCTATGGCTGTGCCTGGTCTCCTGGTGTCTCTGGCTCTTCATCGAAACACAGGCACTTTAATGAAATTACATGATGGGGACATAACTTGTTTTCAATATATTTTTAAATGTTTTAATTTTACTGACACCATTTGGATGTGTTGTTAGGATTCTGTAATTATTGAATCTAACTTAACAAATACAACTTTGGTAACGTGACGTCACGACCTCACTGCAGACAAAATTCTGCGCACCCCTTGCGCACCCCAGGTTAAGAACCAATGCTCTAATTGGTGTAAGGTGCATGCCATCCTCACGTCTCTCTCCTCCTACAACCCACTTGGAAGCTCTAATAATTATCTCCATGGCCATTGTAAATGCTAATGGAGAAATCGTACACCCTGCCATAATGCCTATTTCTAGCCTCTGCCAACCTGTTGTGAAACCTGCTGTACTTAAGCAAAGTCTAATATCCTGAAAATATGCTCTTACTAAGTTAACAACTATTACAGGCACTCTAAAATACTCAAATGCTTTCCAAATAAGGCAAGGCAAGGCAATTTTATTTATAGAGCACAATTCATACACAGGGCAATTCAAAGTGCTTCACAGCTACATAAAACCACAAGAAGGCAATAAAATCATTAAAAAGAAATTAAAAACAAAATAAAGAAATTAAAAACCCATTAAAATAATCATTAATTAATTAAAAAGTGAAGAGTGCAGATAAAATACTTTCAGGTGTCATATGCACAGCTAAACAGAACTGTTTTCAGCCTGGATTTAAACATTGTCAGAGTTGAGGCCTGTCTCACATCTTCTGGAAGGCTGTTCCAGATTTTAGGAGCATAAAACTGAAACGCAGCCTCACCTTGTTTAGTCCTGACTCTGGGCACCAGCAGGAGACCCCTCCCTGAGGTTCTCAGAGCCCGAGTTGGTTCATATGGCTCTAACATGTCAGAGATGTAGTTCGGCGCTTGACCATGAAGAGACTTGTACACAAGCAGAGCTGTTTTAAAGTCTATTCTCTGAGAGACAGGAAGCCAGTGCAGAGACCTGAGCACTGGACTAATATGGTCGTATTTCCTGGTTCTAGTCAGGACTCGAGCAGCAGCGTCCTGGATGTACTGCAGCTGTCTTACAGCCCGTTTAGAGAGCCCAGTGAGCAGGCCGTTACAGTAGTCTAACCTGCTGGAGAAAAACACATGGATCAGTCTCTCTAAGTCTGATTTAGACACTATTCCTTTGATTCTAGATGGTAAAAAGCTGCTGATGTTACAGATTTAATGTGGCTGTTAAAGTTCAGGTCTGAGTCCAATATTACCCCGAGATTTCTAACTTGATAGTTAGGTTTTAGAGAGAGAGTCTCAAGGTGACTGATAACACTTTCTCTTTGTTTCTGTGGGCCACAGACAATGATTTCAGTTTTGTCTGAGTTTAGCTGGAGGAAATTGTTTTGCATCCACACACTTATCTGTTTGATGCAGCGACACAGTGTATCTACAGGCCCGTGTTCTCCTGCCGTCAGTGACACGTAGATCTGAGTGTCATCTGCATAGTTGTGGTAGGATACATTATAGCTGCGTATTAGCTGGCCTAATGGAAGCATGTACAGATTGAACAATACGGGTCCCAGGATTGACCCATGGGGAACCCCACAGGTCATAGCCATTTGGTCTGAGACACAGTTACCAATTTCAACAAAATATTTCCTGTCCTCCAGATAGGACTTGAACCAGTTTAAAGCACGACCAGAGATTCCCACCCAGTCTTCTAACCTCTGTAATAAGATTGCATGGTCAACTGTGTCAAAGGCAGACCTCAGGTCCAGCAGAACTAAGACTGTGACTTTACTTGCATCTGTGTTCAGGCGGATGTCATTTGTCACCTTGATCAGAGCTGTCTCAGTGCTGTGGTGGGGCCTAAAGCCTGATTGGAAAGTATAAAAAGCATTGTTAGACAGGAGAAAGTCACTAAGCTGTTGGTACACAACTTTTTCTAGGACTTTGCCTAAGAATGGCAGGTTTGATATGGGCCGGTAGTTGTTCAGCACTGTGGCATCAAGATTGCTCTTCTTTAGAAGAGGCTTAATGACAGCGGTTTTTAAGGCCTTTGGAAATGTTCCAGTCTGGAGTGAGATGTTGACTAGATGAGCGAGTTGTGGTAACAAACTGCTCAGCACAGACTTTAGGAATCTAGTGGGCAACTCATCAAGGCAGCACGTTGATGAACTCAGACTGCAGATGGTCTCTTCGACTGTTTTGTCAGTAACAGGTGTGAAATGTGTCAGCTCTTGGTGTCTTGCTGGCTGCAGAGTAGTTATTTGTGTTGTGGAAATTATTGCATTTTTAATGCCTTGAACTTTGTCATTAAAGAATGTTGCAAACTCATTACACTTAGATGTAGAAATGAGTTCTAAAGGCAGTGAAACTGGAGGGTTTGTTCATCTGTTTACTGTAGCAAACAGGACACGAGAGTTGTTACTGCAGTTTTTGATAATTTCAGAAAAATAACTCTCCCTTGTTCTACGCAAAGTCTGGTTGAACACACATAGCTTTTCTTTGTAAGTCTCATAATGAACCTGGAGCTTTGACTTGCGCCATTTCCGTTCGGCTCTCCGGCACTCCCTTTTTTGTGCCCTGACCGACTCTTCTTTCCTCCATGGCGCCCTTTGCCTACTTTTAACCATTCTAACCTTGACAGGAGCAATGGTATCCAAAACATTTAAGAGACTTGATGTGTAAGAGTTCAACAGATCATCAACATCAGAACACAGGGTGTTCTCAAACCTAATCATTTCCATAAACTGTGTCCCTGTTCTGTCATTTATGAGTCTTCCCCGAACAACTGCAGACCCAGCTGGTGTTTTGGGTAAAGTAGATAGGTCGAAGAAAACACAGAAATGATCAGATAAAGCAACATCGACGACATTTACGTTTGAAATAACAACATTCCTTGAAATGAGCGCATCTAGAGTGTGCCCTCTGTTGTGGGTGGGCTCAGTCACATGCTGAGTTAGACCAAACATTTCAAGGACAGCAGTGAGCTCATTAGCTTCCTTGTTATGCGCTACGTCCACATGCACATTCAAGTCCCCTGTTATGACTAAACAGTCAAAAGCAGTGCACACAATTGAAAGTAGTTCAGTAAAATCATCAATAAAACAATTCTGTGGTGGTTTATAAATGGTGATATAAAGTATGGAAGATTGTTTTATCTCCATTTTGAATGACACATACTCAAATGATGAAAAAAACCCAAATGACAGCTTGTGGGTGGGTATATTGTCCCTGAACATGGCACAAACACCCCCACCCCTCTGGTTTTCTCGTGTTTCAGACACAAAATTGAAGTGAGGTGGACTAGACTCAATCAGGACTGCATTAGCTGTGTTTTTGTCGAGCCACGTCTCAGTTAAAAACATAAAATCAAGATTGTGAGAGGAAATAAAACTATTAATTAAGAATGATTTGTTACTTAAAGATCTGACATTGAGTACTGCGTGTTTGAGATTAGTTATAGTTGAACTGGATGCTGTGTTCTTGCAAGGGATATGTATAAGATTTCTCTGATTGGACAGTCTGATTGTCCCTGTCTTCCCTCCATCCTTGGACCTCTGGTTGAGATGGTGTTTACCAACATAGAGGCCCTTAGCGTCCTAGACAACAGCATTGACGCTGTTGGAAATGACAGCTGTGGGCACCGGTGGTGGGGGCCAAGCTGGGGGGGGCTTTGGTCGATGGAGTAGGCTGGGGAGGGAGAGGGGCTCAATGATTCTTTGAAGATAGAATTCTTGATCTTGCCATGTTTGGCGTGAGAGGAACCATTCTAATCCCCGATTTCACCAAGCTTTCAAGGTGATCAGGAAATCTCCTGGGTGACGGTGGAGAAGAGAACGATGGTGAAACATTTCTGGAGGGTGTAGATGCAGCAGGTGGGTCCCAGGCCTGTGGTGAGGCCCGTGGTGAAGGCGATGGTGGAGCTGCTGAATCCTGTGTTTGGGATGCTGGAGGTGCTGCTGTGGCTGCTGTGGCTGCTGTGGCTGAATCCTTTGCTGGGTCCTTGGGTGGCGAGGCAGGAGCTCTTCTCTGGCTCGTCTTTTCTCTCTGCGGCAGCACAGGACCCGGTCCTGGTCCTGGTCCTGGTCCTGGCCCTGGCCCCTTCTGATGCCTCAGAGCGTGGAGAAGATTATCTGTCAGTCGTCTCACTCCACCTCTGTTCAGGTGTGGGCCTTTTCTTTGAAAGAGATCATCTCTTTGCCAGAAAAGATTAAAGTTCTCAATGAAATGAGGTCCTCTGGACTCACAGACTTTAGACAGCCATGTGTTCAACTGAAGCAGCCGGCTGAATTTGTTGATCCTCCTGTCGATGTTTGGGAGAGGTCCACTTATGAATGTTGGTATCGTCACTTTTTCAAGACTCTCAAACAGTTTCTCAAAGTTTTTTTTTAATATTTCAGACTGATTCTCTCTGATGTTCACTGCACCCACATGCACAATCAGCTGTTTCACCCCTTGGTGTTTTGCCAGCACCTCTGGTAGTAATCTTGTGATGTCAGAGACAGTGGCACTTGGATAGCTGCATGTAACCATTCTGTTTATGTTTATATTAGATATGGCTCTGTCTCCAAGCACAAGAGTATCTTTGACCTTGACACTTGGCACAGTTTCTCTGTCCATCTGCTGCTTTGTACCATCTCTCTGTCTGTTACACTCAGTCACATTTGGCTCTGACAGTGGTGAAAATCTGTTTGTTAACTTTATTCCGGGTGATGTTACATCTCCTCTGTTGAGGGTATGTGGCACTGAACCAAATGCATTTGCAAGATCCAGAAATATAACATTGATACTAATCTTAATTTTAAGCAACACGTTAAAAAAGTCACAAATACAATTAAATCTAACTTATCAAATTTCAAACATATGAGACCCTTCCTGACTATGGAGTCAGCAAAAACTTCTACGCATGCAGTGATACTTCCTCGAGTTTCCTGCTGTTATACAACATGGTCACATACATCAGAGTGCAAAATCTTGGACTTTGATAGCTATCAGCTGTTTTTGGATGTCTGTCTCATCTTTCAGGTTTCCAAAGGATTAGCCCCTCCACTATTACAGGATTCCATAAAGACAGAATCCTCTAGAGTAAACACCAGAGCACTAGAGGAGACTGATGTGCAATGATGCAGGACTAAGTTTGGCCAAATGGTGAAGTCCATCAGAGGAACAGTGCTGGAACACACTGCCAACTCATGTTAGAAACTGGGACAATTCCACCACCTTTAAAAAGACCCTTAAAGGCCTACAGAAAGGTGATTTTTTGCACAAAACTGAAATAGCAGATCGATTCCTTATATACCATGGAATTTTTTTATGATTTTAAAATAATTTTAGGCCCCTGGATAGTCCTGATTAGGCCCAATAAACTATCACCACATTTGACTCGAATTTGGCAAACTGGAACGACAGGTGCGTGACGTCGCGAGTGCCAGCTGCTGGAACAATCACCAGTAGTTCTAGTAGCGAAGCCAGCAGTTTGCCAGACCTGGACAGCT